>NC_056739.1:183872031-184132031 GCF_019279795.1 Protopterus annectens | reverse complement strand
ACTTCCTCATTCATACCTGCATTCACTCACACATCACTCTCACTCTCCTGATCTCTCACACACACAGTCACTTCCTCATTCATACCTGCATTCACTCACACATCACTCTCACTCTCCTGATCTCTCACACACACAGTCACTTCCTCATTCATACCTGCATTCACTCACACATCACTCTCACTCTCCTGATCTCTCACACACACAGTCACTTCCTCATTCATACCTGAATTCATTCACACATCACTCTCACTCTCCTGATCTCTCACACACACAGTCACTTCCTCATTCATACCTGCATTTACTCACACATAACTCTCACTCTCCTGATCTCTCTCACACACAGTCACTTCCTCATTCATACCTGAATTCACTCACACATCACTCTCACTCTCCTGATCTCTCACACACACACAGTCTCTTCCTCATTCATACCTGCATTCACTCACACATCACTCTCACTCTCCTGATCTCTCACACACACAGTCACTTCCTCATTCATACCTGAATTCACTCACACATTGCTCTCACTTTTTCGATCTCTCTCACACACACAGTCACTTCTTCATTCATACCTACATGCATTCACACATCACTCTCACTCTCCCAATCTCAAACACACACAGTTTTGGCCATCTTTAATGATTTAAATTTTTTTCATGTTATTTTTGACATTGAAGCAACACATTTGGATCTATGGGTTGTCCGCATGTCGGATGTCCGTAACCTGGGGACTGCCTGTATGCCAAAAAATTCTAATGTTATACCCAAATTGTTATATCTGTATAACTGTGTAAGACACATCCAAGATGTCAGTGGGAGAATTGTTAACCTACTTGAGAAAATTCCAGTGATATATGGCAAGGGGGTAGCATACTGCTGTTTTGTGATATTGCATAATCTGTGTAAATTATGCATATAATATTTTCACACTATTTAAAAACAATTTAAATTTACAAAATTATATGTGTTCACAAGAATCAGTGGCAAGATTGTGTGCCTTAATGTTTCCATAAGATTACATAATATGACCTGTAGGTCAAATGGGTTTTACAAAATGACACCCACCATTAAGGAAACCATGGTAAAAAAATTTCTACAAAGCCAACTTCATGCTTCTTAAGACAGAAGTGGCGAACTCCATGACACCCATGCAGATGGACAATACAGTTACGACTGCTGAATCCTACACAAATGCACTCTATAAGCACTTACATGAGTACATGGATCGTGCTATCCCAAACAGAACCAAGACGCTATCCTACAAAAAAAGGAAGCCAATCTGGAGGTCCCCTGCCATAAACAAACTCTACAACTGAAGGAAGAAATTGTTGCAAAAGAGAGTAAAATCCCATGAGTGGAGGAACTGCCTGGTCAGCCTCAGTAAGAAGTTGAGATCCCTTATAAGATCCTCCAAAGCTAGCTACGAAAACAAAATCATCACTGATTCTAAGGGCAACCACAAAGCATTCTATAGCTATGTCAAGAATCTCAATGACAACACCCAGTCCCAGATCTTCTCTGAGTTACAGCACAATGGCACGAAAATTACAGAACCAACTGATATTGCCAACATCCTGGCAGACAGGTTCAGTGTTAAATTTACCCCCCTCTCACCCCCTAAAGGGCCCATATCTATACAGGAAGAATGCAGAGTCCCTGTAATCACATATATGCAGGTAAAAGCTGCACTCTCTAAAACCAAAAACACAGCATCCATGGGACCAGACAACATCTCAGGCTGCATTTTACACAAACTTCAGAATGAATTGAATCCCCACTAAAAAACCCTGTTCAATCATAGTCACACGTCAGGCTTTGTGCCCACTGAATGGCGCACAGCAACAGTTATCCCACTTCACAAAGCGGGAGCCACCACTGATCCTGGGAACTACTGCCCTATTAGCCTGACGAGCCTGCAAGGCCATGGAATGTATCATCATGGAACTCATAAACAAAGACATTGGTAACCTCCAAACTCTGGACCCCACTCAGTTCGGGTATGTGCAAGGCAGATCATGCCTTCTGAACCTGATCAACTTCTTTGAGGCAGTCACCAAAGCCGTAGACGAGGGTAAGGTGGCTCACACCGCCTATCTTGACGTTGCCAAGACTTTCAACACCGTCCCTCATTCTGGAGTTATGTCACAAGATGGGTTGCCAACTGGCTCACTGACAGAACCCACACTGTAAAAGTTGCAGACTCCAAATGTGAATTCAAACCAGTGACAAGTGGAATACCACAGGGTTCAGTCCTGGGAACTCTCCTGTTTGGTATCTACTTCTCTGAAGTACAGGCTAACACAGAGGGCCTCTGGCTAACGAAGTTCGCAGAGGACTGCAAAAAAAGAGCCGTAGTCGAGTCCTCAAATGATGTGGACATCCTACAGAAGGGCCTCACTGAGACAGATGCCCGGCGTCAGAGGCATGGCCTCAAGCTCAATGCCAAAAAGTGCATTGTCATCCCCTTTGGTAAAAACTCTGTACCCATGAACTACCACATAAACGGAGGTCTACTTAACGCTGAATGTGTGACAATAGTCTCTCCTTTGATAATCACATTGCCATAGTAGTCCGGAAATCCTTCTGTGTGGCACACCTCATCACAAAAGGGTTCTCATCCAGGAAAAAAGAGGTAATTGTTCCCTTCTACTCGGCACTCATTATAGAGTACAACACCCCTTTTGGAATGTACCTCACAAGACATGTGCAGCAGCTGGAAAGGCCACAGAAGTACCTCACAAAGAGGATTACTGGCCTCAAACAGATGCCCTACACTGACCATCTCAAAAAACGCCAGCTTTACTCTGTAGCATATTACCTACTCCGAGGAGATCTCTGCCTAACATATAAAGCTATGTTAAACCCAGAGCTTTTGGACATGCTACACCTTAAGAAATCCCAATCCCTCCGAGCTACACATTTTAGGGACCTAAACCTTGTCACCACAATAAACAGGGCATGCTGGAGGGATAGATTCCTGTCCCAGAGATGTCCTATACTCTGGAACAAGCTACCCATCTATGTAAAGCAAAGTTCCTCATCAGAACTCTTCAAGAAAAATTTTGATGAGTGGATGGGAAATAGGAAATATACACTGGGGATCACTTATGTGGCTCTGCTCGACAGGGGCACAGGAAATTAACTTTCTTGGGTGATGTAAGCCAGGGAACTTTGTTGACTAGGCTTACTTAGGCCCGTGGTTTGATAGCCTAGTACCTACCTATGAACCTATGAACCTATAAAGCAGTTATGAAAGTATACCTAATATTCATAAGTGATTTACCAAAAAAAAAAAAATCTCAGAATATCTTCACATGACCCACACTTTAATTTTATTTTTTTAGAAAAAAAAAACAGTGCTTGCATACGTCATGCCAACATGTCAGTGCCACATTCCATTTTTGCATTATTAATATAAAGATGGATAATAGATAATATTCTTCATAGTTTTCTGTAAACGTTCCTTAATAACTCCAGCTCTGTATATCCCATGCTGACTATTTCACTACATATGCTTAACAAATCATGTCAGTTAATAGATGCCACCTTGCTACCTTAGTTTTAGGTATGCAGCTGTACTAGGACTTCAGGAAAAACTAAACAGTATAAGCATTTCAGGAGTATTGGGAAGTCACCTGTAAAGTTGAGCATACTCTTAAAGGATACCCAGGAACTTTGCTTCCTACAAGAGTACAATCATCAGGAAAGCAATGTCTCTAATGCATCACTATTACTATGTTTTTAAGTCCCCTTGGAACATCACCCAAATGGCCAGATCTTCAGTGTCCTACATCCATGCTGGGTCTACCAACCCATCTCCTAACCTTCATGGACTTACTCTGGTATTGCTAGGGCCAGTTGTAGATCCTAAAGGCATTCTGGGAGCTTGGCTACCTCTGCTTCCTCCTGTTTTTCTTTTATTATATGCTCTACCCACTCCCTGCCACACCTCGCACACTTGTTGATCATGTCCAAGGGCAACTCCCCTCTTTGGACCATCAACAAATGCTCATCCACCTGGGATGGGCATACATATCCATCCATCCCTACCATTCCTCAATTGCCTGAGCTGCTAATCAAACCTGGATCAACTGGGCTGTGGTCAGGGCTTTATCCTTCTACAGCACTGGAGAGGCATCACCACTAATAGTTCTTAACACATATTCATTTTATTCAAAGGGTAGTATATTGAGGGTCAACTACTATAATGGAATTCTGCTTTTCAACCAAGTCTTCTTCTCAGAATAGACTGTGTCCTTCTAATATTATATTGGTTTTTATTTTCTTTCCATTCACTTTCCTCTCTCTATTGAGTCAGAATAAAACCAGCTTGACTCAACTAAGTCTTTTGAACATCCCTGTAGAGTGTTTCTAGACGTTTTTGCATAACTCTGTTAGATTTTTAACTCCAAGGCCCTAAACGGGTGTTTATATCCTGGAGGATTGGTCATATTTTATTTCAATAACTCAATAGGTGTTTATATTCTTGAAAAGTGTTCATAGTTTTTTCAGTGACTATGTTAGACTGTTGTTAATCCCAAGCCCCCAAACAGATGTTTGTGATCATGCTTCTTTCAGCTAGAAAGAGTAGCCAGCTACTTTAAGTTTGTAAAATGCAGGAAACTTGATTGTAGACACAACCCCAACTTACTTTCTCAGCTATGGACACTTATTCTTCTCTGTTCATATCACTGCTGACCAGTGACCTGGAATTAAGAACTCACAGAGACGGACTTTACTGCTATGAGCCGTGCGATGCTGCTGCACTTTCTAAAAGGCATGGTCCATGGTTTCAGTGAAAGATGTTGTGGTGTGCAGAGGCACCATGGAATCTTGTACAGTGTGGAAATGGAGGACAAGTACTTCAGGCATGCTTTCTTCACACATGGCATAGTAAGGATTATATTGCAGTGCTGGGCAGAAAAAAAATCACTTTTTTGATAAGAAAAAATTGACATTTGAACAACAATGAACCTTTGCTCTAAGTTAAGTCCAACTACACAGTCACATTTTGTCCAGAACCAAATGCCTTTATTATCACAGCATTTCATACGTAGCTGCCTTCCTATCACCTAATCCACTTCAAAGTATATTAGCCCCAACTCTGTTCCAGTTCTGTTTCTTGCTCAGGGGCCAGTACTCAGGTATTCTTATTCTTACTACATCTCCTGTTCTTCCCTTCTCCTTTATCACCCTTTGACCTTACACATCTCTCCACGTTGCCCCACTTTCCTCTTCTATCCTTACTTGACATAACCTTCTCATCTGGCTGCTTCCTTTTACTGACATCTGAAAGGACACAAGTAATAAATCTTGTCTGTACTCTGGTAAGATATAGAACCTTTTCTTCCTAACTATCTGCTCATTTGGATCATTTTTTATAGCTGTCCTAATTTGCACAGTCTTTACATAGGTTCATATGTGTATACCAGGCAAATGGCCACCAGGGCCATTACAACCCTAGCCACACAACCTGACCCATATGTAGTTACTAGGCTTGCAGTCCAGGTGACCATCGAGGAGCCTAGCCCAAATTCCCAGATGCCCCTAAACACTGTCTGGTTAAGTGACTTGCTCAACGTCACACAGTAGGCAAATAACAGCTGAGGGAATCAAACCCTATACCACAGGAATTACAGCTCACAGCTCTAACCCTCTGTACACTTCACTAACCATTTTTATGGTAACTAATTACTCTGTCTGAACATGTTTTCTTTTATTTATTTGTTTTCTTTACAGTTCTTAGCTGGATAGATGACTTGACCTGATTATCTCCACCAGCCACGACTGAGGCAAGAGACACTGAAGTAATATATTTAACTTATGGTAGAAAGAATTTTCATGTTTACAGATAATGTGAATTCTACAATATAATCTCATTAACATTCTAAAATTTACATGCTGATTGAACAAACTAATCAGCATGCAGTTTGGAAATACAGCATTACTCATCCAGATGAGTTTGATACCCATAACGAACGTAAGTATCACTATAGCTACCACTTACCTAAGTGGCAGCAGACGTAGCTGTTGGTTTTCTATGTTACCAGTTTTTCTGTGTAAGTGCTGTTTCTGTCCAAACATATGTGCAGCAAACATGATTCATGCATAACATATGTGTTTGTTTTGGAGCAGACTGATCCGAGTAGCTGCAAAGCCTACATAAATAGGTGTACTGCTGATCTGAGTAGCTGCAAAGCTTACGTAAATAGGTGTACTGCTGCTCTGAGTAGCTGCAAAATCCTACATAAGTAGGTGCACTGCTGATCCGAGCAGCTGCAAAGCTTACATAAATAGGTGTCCTGCTGATCTGAGTAGCTGCAAAGCCTACGTAAATAGGAGTCCTGCTGATGTGAGTAGCTGCAAAGCTTACATAAATAGGTGTCCTGCTGATCTGAGTAGCTGCAAAGCCTACGTAAATAGGAGTCCTGCTGATGTGAGTAGCTGCAAAGCTTACATAAATAGGTGTCCTGCTGATCTGAGTAGCTGCAAAGCTTACATAAATAGGAGTAATAGTTCATTTTTTGGACACAGTGACACAATAAAGGAAGAGACACCAATTATAATAGTAGGGGAAGAAGGAAAGAACATAGTGATGAATGAACTTTGCACGCATTTCATGGTTGCAATCCTTAATATTCTTTATCTCTTTTTTTTTGCATCATCTTAGGACTTGTACCATATATTTGGAATAAATAGCCATGAATGCCATCATAGTCCATTTCTGGTCTGTTATTTCAAAGAAAAGACATTAGCTGTGGCTTCAGCTATCAGTTCTTTCTTTATCACTCAAGCTGAAGTATGACACCAAAGGGTATATTTCAGGAAAGACAGTGATAATTCTGAACTGTTATGAGCATTTTATGGGTGCAAAAAACAGTTCCATCATCACTCAAAGCATTGGAAATAAGTCATGGCATAGTAATTTGCCTTTTGTACTGTGCAATCCATTGAATTTCAGATGGGAGAGATTATATGTGCTTATTTTTTATAAACAATTTAGAGTGCACCAGCTGTAAGCAGATCATTCAAGAGCTGGTGTGTTCACCTCTACTATACCATGCATTTATTTTGCTGGGCTGTAAATCACATATGAAAAGCATACTTTTGCAACTAATGTGCAATAATGGAGACTGAAATACCATTGAAATGCAGAATCCTTCCCAGTGTTTTTTTTTACCTTATTTCTGGACGATTTTCTTTCAGGTTTACCAAATTTCTTCTTTGAAGGGATCCATGTAATGGACTTTCTATCCATTAAGTGAATTTTACCCAACTATATATATATATATATATATATATATATATTTTTTTTTTTTTTTCAATGGCACTTCTTTTTCTAAGTTTCTGATTTCACACTGGGAGAACAGAAGTTAAGCTGTTGATCAGTGCACAGCCGTATTGAACATCGGACCCTCTTCCGTATTGATCAAGCTATTGTCGTGATAGACTCATTCTGCTGATGTGATATATAGTCTTAGTATGCTGTCATGAACTTAGCAGCAGACTGGCACTACATAATAGTTGATGACTAATTTCAGAGCTCCCACAAGAAATGTTATTACTGTTTATGTATACAACAGACATTTGTTAAAACTGCAACTATAAACTTTTACCAAGTGGCATAATAATGCATGTTTTTAAATAAATAAGCACTAAAAAATAAAAGTGCAACAGGAACTTTATTTTTGGGGTAATGTCTTTGTAAACTATCTCCTTTATATATATATATATATATATATATATATATATATATATGTGTGTGTGTGTGTGTGTGTGTGTGTGTGTGGTACTTTGCTGCATTGTTACATGATGCCTGGTTGTATTAAGTTTTTAACCCTACCACAGCTGGAAAAAATGCCAGTAATTTCACAATGAAGAGTTTATTTCTCTTGACTTTTTTAAGTAGGGGTCACATTAATCAACTGCGCACTCTCAGCTAGCTGGGATTTTTTTCCACTGGTAATGCTACACTTATGGAGGAAAGAAAGAGTCAGCTATTATATATAACAGCAATAAGCCATACTTAACTAAGCGCAAATCAAGCACTGTTCATCACCAATTAGAGCTTATTACTGTTCTGTTAAGAATACAGTCAAAATGTACAAATTCATAGAAATGCATTTTAATAAGTCTCTTGTTTTTCTGGAGCTGCTTTTTATTTCAAGATACTATCCTGACACTAGAGCCTGAAATTACATTGGTAATGACACCCACACGTATGGACTCTGTATAAGTATTACACTAGTAAATACACTTCAGTGATTTTAGAGAATATCTTGCTTTCTTCTTTTTAACAGACTGTTACTGGTAACTGTCTCTGGCAGAGTTTTTAAATTTCTTTTTACTCAAATTTTCAATAAAACAAGAGAGTTCAGGCATCATTTTCATATTTTCAGCAATAGAATAATAAATCATTCATTTAAATCTTGCACCATAAAGAATACAGTGACAGCAACGTATGCATTTCTCATAATCCAGTGCCAAGTACTAAACCCAATTAATAGCAATATTATAATGTATTAAATATATATGAATTTCAACATCTTTAAAAAAAACAAATTTATCTAAACATTGCATTTTAATACCAAGTAATCATCTAGCTTTCAGTCATCTTAACATTCTAAAAGAAAATGTCACTGTGACCCTTTAACATAAATATTATAACTGTATAAAGAATGTAAATGTTTAAAATAGACTGACTATATACCAAATATCCATGTTTCTTTGAACAGTCTTCCTATTCTAATAATTTTCATATGTGATTTCTCATTTATTTCTATATGCTTACACAGCTCATATCCCTACATGTACCTTTTAATGTATTTAGGCCACGGTGGTGCAGAACTTAGTGTGGTCACCTCACAGCAAGAGGTTCTTTGGTTCGATTCTCGGCTGGAGTGCCTTCTGTGCAGAGTCTGCATGTCCTCCACGTAGTCGGTTGAATTTCAAAGACATGCAGGTAGGTGTTGTGCATCGGGCTGGCAACTCAGAACTGTAAACAACTTCACTGCCAATCATGAGTGGACTGGTGATCTGCTGTGGTGACCCCTAACCAGAATAAGCCGAAAGATAACAACAACCTATTAATGCATTTAATATCCAGTCTGAAATATTCAACAACCCATTTCTATCTTCCTTTATTCTTTCCAGAATACCTTATAAACTATAAACTTTTATTATACATTTCATAAGAATTAAAGTTTCATTTATAAAAAGATTTTGCATATGCATGTGTTGTTTACCATTGTTTTTCTATATTGGATTTAATATCCAATACTAAATATTTCTATGAATTTCCTGTCCTTTAGTCCAACCTAATGTATGTCCTCATAACTCTAGTATACAAAAAGGCCAGGAGAGATCAAATTGCCTTTAAAATATTTTACACTATATTTTTAAGCCACTATGTACATGTATAAATGTGTTCTGGTATTAAAGAACATTTGTGCGTATCTTTGCTCCCCATTCTCCTATAAGCTGTGTCTGCTATAGCTTCTCTTTTGTTTAAGTAATCTTTTTGGTGGAAAGAACAATAAAAGTATATTCTCATCAGCTGGTCACATACATTTGTCTGTTTTACAATGTCCTGACATTTACTCCATGCACCCTCTCATTCCTGTTCTGCAAGTTTTAAAGCTTATATAAAACGCTTGCTTTTACTTTTGTGAAATTAACCAAGCGTTTTATATAGTGCTGTGTTAGCTGGTTCTTTATTTTATTTGTTGCTTTTGAATTTGTTATTGAATCAGCTTTCACCTGCTTTGATTCTGTTTCCTGAGTTTTAGCTTCATTGATTTCTGGTTTAATTTCTAGTTGTTTCCTCATACATATACTTCTAGACTTTATTCTATCAGCAACAATTATTTCTCCTGTCCTTTTCTGATTGTATGCCTTCTCACCAAGTATGGCTCTTGGCTTACATCTTTTTTGTATTTTTTGACTTTATGTCATTATTTTCCTAGTTGTGAATTTCCAGTCTACCAGCCACTACTTCTATACCTCTTAATCCTTATATTTTTATGTGATGAGGATCCAATATGAATAATTGCATTTTGTTAAACTGACACATAATTATTTGATTCTAAAACCTCTAAAGCCTCGAGAGGTTACTACTCAATACGGAGACACTCTCAAGGTTACTAAACACCCTTGCACCCCCCGAGATGCAGCAACATACCCTGAACTATACGAGTTATGTTCATTTGATTGTTAGTTCACTTTATCGATAAAGAAAAAGGGTGGTCCATTTAATCTAAAAGTCATTTGACCGACACTCATTACACTGAAAATATGAAATGGTATATAAAATGACTGCCGGTGTGGTTTTGGAGGATATGAATTACAATGGAAATTAGTGTTGTACAGATTTACCATGATAATTCTCTCAGTTAATGTTGTTTTACCATGTCTAGATGTTGAGAATTCTTTTTTCTCCATGGTTGTGTGACTATAGTTAGTATTTTAGGTTAGGAGGTGTGATGGTGCAGGAGGGCTTGCCCCCCCCCCCTGCAAAAATGCTTTTGGAGGTATATTTAATGTGTATGAAATTGTCAATGAAGTGAGGGTTGATCAAATCACTTTTAGATTAAATGAAGCACAGTTTTTTTCTTATCGATTAAATGTAATGGTGATGTAGTTAAATCTGTTTAGCACCAATTGGTCAATGCAGACAGATGGTCAACAGGTGTTTGAGATCAACGATACCTGGTTATGGGAATACTCCCTATCCCCAGGGATTGTGCAAGCTTGGTGTTAGTATATATAATTAGCAGGAGAGGTGGAGGTGTAGGGGTACTTGCCCCCCTGCACTCTAACAACAACTCCTTTTTTCTGAAACCTGTTCCCACTAACTACGTAAAAAAAACTTCTACAGAAGCTGAAGCCATACTCTGCATCTGTGGACAGCCTACCTCCACTCTTCCTTAAGCTAGTTGCTAACTCCATAGCCTACCCCATTTCCATTCTTATAAACCACTCTATATGTGAATCCACTATACCTTCACTCCGGGAACAATTTTTTATCATATCTATCCACAAGGTAGGTAACGCCACAGAACTATCTAACTACCTGCCTATGGCAATACTGTCCCCCTCTCTCCACTTTAAAAATGTGTACATAAAGAATGCATGGACTACTTACTCCAAGGAAACCTACTCACTACCACCCAACATGGCTTCTGTCCAAATCACAGCAGTACTACTGCCCTCATTTCTTTCACTCATTCAGTCTCCCTAGCCAGAGACTACAAACTCACTTCCTGTCTCTTTCTAGACCTCTCCAAAGCATTCACCACTGCCTCACACCCCATGCTCCTTTCCAGAATCTCCAACCTCAATCTTTGCAGTACATCCATTTCCTGGTTTTCTAGCGATCTCTCCAACAGACAGCAATATGTTAAATGGATCTCCTCACTGTCTCCCTTTCTCTCCATCAAGATGGGAGTTCTGCAAGGGTCAATTATTGGTCCCTTATTGTTTAATATCTTCACTAATCACCTCCACATAGCCTGTCCATACTCTTCTCTCGTACAATATGCTGATGACTCCACAATCATCTCTACCTCTGACACTCTCTCACACCTACACGCCCTTACCCAAAACTTCTTTAATTCTATTGAAAGCTGTCTCTGTAATAATCAGCTCATCTTAAATCCCAAAAAGACCAAGCGTCTTCTATTCCTCCCAAAAATCCCTCACATGTCTTAAACCTACCTTTTCCAGTACTTCACTTAACAACATTGTCATAAGTGTGGAACCTCACACCAGACTTCTTGGAGTCACCATTGATGGCCAACTCAAATTTGACCTGCATGTTCACCATTGCACAAAGAAAACACACCAAAAACTAGGCTTACTTTACAGAAATAAAAAATTCCTCACAATGGACTCTAGACTCTTTCTGACCCATGCCTACCTTCTCCCCAATCTTTCTACAGCTCACAAATCTTAACAAACTACAAACCTAGCTTCTAACAAAACTTGAATCTACCTACAACAAAGCAGCTAGGTTTGCAGCTAACCTGACATCAGTCACATCACTGTCACTCTATTAAACTTTTAAGCTGGCTAGAGTTCTCCACCAACTTCTCTCTCAGCTACCTATCATTCATTCCATCCTCAACAAGCCCTCAGCCTGTCCATCCATCTCCTCACTCATCTCTCTTTATACTCCTTCTAGAACCCTCAGGAGCTCTGACCAACAACTCTTGGAAATATATAAGCCCAAAAGATCAACTGGCCAATATCTCTGTAGCTCCACTCCTGCCCTATCCTGGAACAAACTATCCTTACCCATCAGAAATATACCCCATGCACATGAATTCAAACAAAGCTCTAAGAGAATACCTTCTAAATACATGGACTTGTCACTGTAAAAACTCAGTTTAAACTTTCCTCCCTAAACAACCCCACTCAGACCTACTGTCTCTGACCTCTCCTACTGCTACCTATAATCACTTTACTACTGGCTCCCTCCCACTTTGCCAGTCGCTAACTCACCCTGTTTCTAACTGCCCCCTCAACTTCTTAAACTAAGCTGCGTGCTGACTCTTTTTGTCCACCTTGACTTTGAGAAATTTAGCTTACCAACTTGTTTACTTCACTTTATTATATGTACTGTTCTCAAATAATTGCTACCTGTGACACCTCTTTGTTTACGTGTGCATTTACTTCTGTTGATACATTTGTGTAACCAACTTGAGTACTACCGTCTACACTTTCTGTATTGTTCTTATTACCAGGCTGAGGAGTGGTGATTCAACGCTGTGATGTAGCAAATATTCCCTGAGGCTCCAAGTACAGAATGTGTTTTTTTTTACATTTATTTCATTGCATTGCACTTCCTAACGCTTATAGTTGTGCTATACAACTAATCTACAAACACAAGATACTAGTACCCATCTCAGATCTTTCCACCTTTTCCCCCCTTAGCTCATCCCTCTCACCAATTCTGACAAATATGGACAGACAGTTTCCTGCAGTTTCTAATGCCAATCTGGTTGATATGGACAGTTGGCAATTGTCAAATATACACGGACGACCCTCTCTTAATACCCCTTAGGAACACAATTTGTGAGAGATGCAATTACATTAAAACCTGGAGTCTATGCTCTCTCCCTCACAAGCCAGTATAGCTGGCACTGAGATGGCTGTCTGCACAAACACCACACTTCAAACATCACCTACACCAACACAACACACACCCACATATGTGGAGGTTCTTAACAAAAACATACCTAAACAAAAGAGACCTCCGAGACAAAAATACACGCAAACTCCACAGACTACCATACCACACATCACACATAGTGCACAGGCCTGTGTCTCACAGCCATCAAGGCTTAATCATAAACCCAATATATTAATCATAGGAGACTCCATTGTGAGACACAGAGATGTGCCCCTCTCCAGGCTGGATAAGGGGAAAGTTATAGTAAGTTGTTTGACAGGTGCCAGAATCCGCCATAACACCCATGCACTCAAGTCCCTCAACAAGTACTGCTATGACTCTATCATAGTACATGCTGGTGTGAATGACTTGAGACTTACCTCTCTGAACTATATGAAGAGAGACATGAGCGAGCTCTCCAAATATGTGTTCCAGGCAGGTATGTCACTAGCCTTAAGCAGCATTCTACCATCACACAGAATGCTGCCTCAATGCAAACAAAAAATTATTGACTTTAACAACTGGCTTAGTTTCTGGTGTCATTCTTAGGGGATCCAGTATCTGTCTGCCTGGGAAGACATGACTGACAGACCACGATACTTTGCCAGTGATGGCCTGCATCTGTCTCTCTTGGGCTTCAGGCTCATTCCTCTCAACTGTCCCTGATTTTCAGGGACGTCCCTGATTTTGACTCATATTTTAGCTCTGTCCCTCTTAATCCCTCCTAAAACTAGCGACTTTTGGAGGAAAGGTGGTGAATTACACTTAATTAATAATGACAATAATTAAGAGTTCCAGACTTCTTTTACTTCAGAAAATGTGTATTAATTCATATGCTTTGATTCTGCCAATGTTTCAAGTTAATAGCACTAATATTTTAAAAGTGTCTCTGATTGTCCCTGTTTTTTTCTTGACTTGTCCCTGATTCTGTTGAAATTTGTCCCCAATTAGTTGAGAGGTCTGTTCAGGCTCCTAGCAAAGGCTCTTGCCTCCCTCCCTCATAGTGCCTTTTTTAGGCAATGTCTTGAGGTCAAAACTACCAACATGAGAATCTCGTCTAAATGGAATTTAAAGGTCATGTTGCTGAACACTAGGACTCTCAATATGAAACTGCAGTCATTGCAAGCATTCTTAACCCTGGAAGATGCTGACATTTTTGCAGTCACAGTAACCTGGTTCAAAGCTGTGGGCTGCACCCCACCCTTACCTGGTTACTCATCCTATCATACATACAGACCCCAAACTGAGGGCAGCAAAGCCAAAGGATGTGGTGTTTCAATATATATTAAAGATATAGACACCTCCAGACTGGTCAAATAGTATGACACACAGGAGATGCTCCAGGTGCAGTTAACGGTTGAAAAGACCCCTATTCAAATCATAGTTAGCTACAGGCCTCCAATGTTGATGCAGGATGTCCATGCCACCTATCTGGATCTCCTTGAATCTATTAATATTCAATCCTATACCCTGAACCTGGGCGATTTTAACTACCCAACCATTGATTGGAAGAACTACTCAAGCCAGAACACAAGTGCTCAAAGATTTCTTGACTTTGTCAATGCCAATGCCTTAGAGTAGCTGGTTGACACCACCACAAGAGATGACAACATCTTGGACTTGGTACTAACCAACATATGAAATCACTGCAGCATCCCCACCCACACTGTCATCATCCCTTGTAAGATCAGACCACAAAGCAGTCACCTTTGAAGTCACCATCTCCCCCCCCCCAACTAGGGTTAAACAAAAAAACTTCTCCAAATCTGATTACAACCTCTGGAGGGATGGTCTAAACCGCTTCACAGCTCCCTTTCCCAAGTGTAGGAACTGGCACTAATGTCCAAACCTAGACCAAAGTACTATACGACCATTTATATAAATGCATGGATTCAGCAATAGCTGACAGGACAAAAACTTCCTCCTCAAGGAAGAGTAAACCTGTCTGGTGGACACCGGCTATAAATAAACTCTACATTGAAAGGAAAAAATTGCTGTCCAAGACCAAGATGGAACAGGCATCAAATTGGAAGCAATCTCTCCTTGGCCTTAAAAGGCAAATAGGGGTATTAATGAAGTCCTCCAAAGCTAACTTCGAGTCCAAATTGGCCACATCTACTAAAGACAATCATAAGGCCTTCTTCACATACGTCTATAATCTAAGGAGAAACACTCAAATCTGTTCAGAACTGATGGTGAAGGACACTATGTGCACAAATGGTGTGGATATAGCCAACCTGCTGGCAGACAAGTTCAGTGAAAGCTTCACCCCTCTGTCCCCCCATCAGTAATCCAGGATATTCCCAGCACCTGACACCACCCTATATCTCTAAGGAACAGGTCATTACTACCCTCTCAAAGGCTAAAAATACAGCTTACATGGGACCCGATAACATTTCAGGCTACATCCTGCATCAACTCAGGCAGGAATTAGCAGCACCACTATTCAACCTAAGCCTGGGTGCCAGTTTCATCCCAGCCAAGTGGAAGACGGCCACCATCATCCCTCTGCACAAAGGTGGAGCATTCACCGATCCAGGAACTTATAGACCCATCAGCCTAACTAGCCTGATTTACAAGGCCATGAAACGCATTATCATGGATCACATTAACAAAGACATTGGCAACCTTCAAATGCTTGATCCCACACAGTTTGTTTTTGTCAAGGGGAGATCATGTCTGTTAAATTTGTAGACTTCTTTGAGTCAGTCACTAAAGTCATGAACGAGGGGAAGACAGTGCATGCTCACCTACCTTGACCAGGCCAAGGCCTTTGCCCACTTGGGCATAATAGATAAACTATCCCAGCTTGCCATAAATCCATATGTGACCAGATGGAAAGCTGCTCACTGATAGAACCACTCAGTCAAACTAGGGGACGCTACCTCAAGTAGCTTCACTGCACTAATATCCTTCTTAGACATAGGCTGATAGGTTCATAGGTAGGTACTAGGCTATCGGCCCTAGGGCCCATACAAGCCTAGCCAAAAAATGTACCCTGGCTTTCGCCACCCAAGAAATTTATTTTCCCTGTGCCCCTGTCGAGCAAAGCTACAGAAGTGATCCCTGGGGTGAATTTCCCATTTCCCATCCAATCATCAAGATTTTTCTTGAAGAGTGCTAATGAGGAGCTCTGTTTGACATAGATAGGTAGTCTGTTCCAGAGTATGGGAAGTCTCTGGGACAGGAATCTATCCCTCCAGCATGTTCTGTTTATTGTGGTGACAAGGTTTAGGTCCCTAGAGCGTGTAGCTCAGAGGGATTGGGATTTCTTTAAGTGGAGCATGTCCAACAGCTCTGGGATTGACATAGCTTTGTATGTTAGGCAGAGATCGCCCCTGAGTAGGCGATATGCGATGGAGTAAAGCTGTAGTTTTTTTGAGATGGTCTGCATAGGGCATCTGTTTGAGGCCAGTAATCCTCTTTGTGAGGTATTTCTGTGGTCTTTCCAGTTATTGTAGATGTCTTGTGAGGTACATACCAAAAGGGGCGTTGTACTCTATAATGGGTCTAATGAGTGATGAAACAATGACCTCTTTTTCTGGATGAGAACTTTTTTAGATGAGTGAGCCCACGTGAAGGATTTCCTGACCACTGTGGCGATGTGATTATCAAAGGAGAGACTACTGTCCACCTGTGTCCCAAGGTCTCATCAACCAAAGGGGATGACAATACCTTCAGGCCATGGCTTTGACAGTCCACATGTTAGGGTTTCGATTATGGCTCCTAGTTTGAAAGACCTCGATGTTGGCCTTCACTTCAGAGAAGTAGATACCAAACAGGAATCTGCTACTTTCACAGTGTGGGTTCTGTCCATGAGCCAGTTGGCAACCCATCTTGTGACATAGGGATTTATACCTAGTTTAGTGAGCTTATCTATAATTCCAGAGTGAGGGATGGTGTCGAAAGCCTTGGCGAGATCTAGATAAGCTGTGTGAACCATTTTACCCTCATCTATGACTTTGGTGACTGCTTCAAATAAGTCAATCAGGTTTAGAAGACATGATCTGCGTTTTACAAATCCAAACTGGGTAGGGTCCAGAGTTTGGAGATTACCAATGTCTTTGTTTATGAGTTCCACGATGATACGTTCCATGACCTTGCAGAACAGGCTTGTCAGGCTAATGGGGCGGTAGTTCCCGGGGTCCGTCGTAGCTCCCCCTTTGTGGAGTGGGATAACCGTCGTGGTGCACCATTCAGTGGGTACAAAGCCTGAGGTGATGCAATGATTGAACATGGTACTTAGGTAGGGTGCCAGTTCATTCTGTAGTTCGTGTAGAATGCAGCCTGTGATATTGTCAGGTCCCATGGATGCTGTGTTCTTGGCTTTGGAGAGTGTGTTTTATACCTGTGCAGCCGTGATTATAGGAACTTTGCATTCTTCTGGTATAGAGATGGGCCCTCTAGGGGGTGAGAGGGGGGTAAAGTTAGCACTGAACCTATCTGCTAGGTTGTTGGCAATATCAGTTGGTTCTGTATATTTAGTGTCATTGAGCTGTAACTCAGAGCAGATCTGAGTGTTCCCATTTAGATTCTTGACATAGCTATAGAATGCTTTGTGGTTGCCTTTAGAGTCAGTGGCAATTTTGTTTTCGTAACTAGCTTTGGAGGATTTTATGAGGGTTCTCAGCTTCTTACTGAGGTTGACCAGGGAGTTCCTCCAGTCATGGGATTTTACTCTTTTTTGCAACAGTTTCTTTCTTCTGTTGTAGAGTTTGTTTATGGCAGAGGACCACCAGATTGGCTTCCTTTTTTGTGGAGGATAGCATCTTGGTTCTATTAAGGATAGCATGATCCACGCACTCATTTAAGTGCTTATAAAGTGCATTTGTGTAGGATTCGGCAGTCATACCTCTATTGTCCGTCTGCATGGGTGTCATGAAGTTTGCCACTTCTGTCTTAAGAAGTGTGAAGTTGGCTTTGGAGAAGTTTTTTATGATGGTTTCCCTAATTGGGGCTGGGGGTGGGATGTGGATGTCTAGGCTGATTAGCTTGTGGTCAGATCTGACCAATGAGGAATGTACCTCTGGTGTGGAACACCGGTTTCCCATGTTGGTAATGACCAGGTCTAGGATATTACTGCCCCTGGTGGGGGTGTGAATAAGTTGATCCAAGGCGTTGGAATTTATTAATTCTAGAAAACGTTGAGCAAAAGAGTTGGTACATGAGTAGTTTTCCCAAAATCCATGACTCTGGTCACATTGCATCTGCTCTCTTTCTAGATCTTTCTAAAGCATTTGATACTATATCCCACTCTATCCTTCTCTCTAAACTTTTTCCCTAGAACTATCCTCTCAATCTATTAACTGGTTCAAAAGCTACCTCTCCAATAGGCAACATGTAGTCAAATAGCAACACTCTATCTCTCCCTACCTCCACAACCCTACAGGTGTCCCACAAGATTCAATCCTTGGTCCCCTTCTATTTAACATATTCATTAAAAACCTACACCAAGCCATACCACATTCCTCTTTAGTGCAATATGCAGATGACTCAGCCATAGTCTGCTCTGCACCAAACCCTGATATCCTTCAACAAATGACCGAAACAGTTTTACTGTTGAAACTTGGTTCCATAAAAATCATCTCTCCTTAAATGTCAAAAAAAAAACAAACTCATGTTGTTCACCCCCAAAAAATACCCCTATCAACACGCAAGACTTTAACATTCTCTCACTAAATTTAATAAAACTTGAACTTGTAACTAGTACCAAACTCTTAGGTGTCATTATAGATGACAACCTAAAATATGATTTACATATCCAATCTAATATCTCTAAAACCCATAAAAAACATGGCCTCCTCTACAGGCATAATAAATTCCTTTCCTCTACAACCAAACAAGCCCTTGCACTCTCCTACCTTCTTCCCCCCCTAACCTATGGTACTCCCATATTAACTAATCTGCAGTCCTCTCCAAAACTAAAATTGGAGTCTTGTTACAACAACATTTCCAAATTTGCATCTAAGTGCCACCATTCAACTCATCACTATACAGCCTTAAGAAATCTTCATTGGCTCGAATGTCCTCATTACCTACTACACCTTCAACTAACTAACTAACTACCTCTCATAGGCTAATTTATTACCTACTACACCTTCAACTAACTACCTCTCATAGACTAATTTATTACCTACTACACATTCAACTAACTACCTCTCATAGACCAATTTATTACCTACTACACCTTCAACTAACTACCTCTCATAGACTAATTTATTACCTACTACACCTTCAACTAACTACCTCTCATAGACTAATTTATTACCTACTACACCTTCAACTAACTACCTCTCATAGACTAATTTATTACCTACTACACCTTCAACTAACTACCTCTCATAGACTAATTTATAACCTAGTACACCTTCAACTAACTACCTCTCATAGACTAATTTATTACCTTCTACACCTGCAACTAACTACCTCTCATAGACTAATTTATTACCTACTACACCTTCAACTAACTACCTCTCATAGACTAATTTATTACCTACTACACCTTCAACTAACTACCTCTCATAGGCTAATTTATTACCTACTACACCTTCAACTAACTACCTCTCATAGACTAATTTATTACCTACTACACCTTCAACTAACTACCTCTCATAGGCTAATTTATTACCTACTACACCTTCAACTAACTACCTCTCATAGGCTAATTTATTACCTACTACACCTTCAACTAACTACCTCTCATAGACTAATTTATTACCTACTACACCTTCAACTAACTACCTCTCATAGGCTAATTTACAAACCACAAGACTGCCCTCGCTCAGCTCCTTATTCTCTCTATATGTCCCTACTAGGTCATTACGCTCAGAAAATCAAAACCTGCTACAAGTCCATAAACCTAATCTACCTGCAGGTAAACTCCTATACTCCTGGACTATGGCCATACTTTGGAATAATCTCCCCTCCTCCATCTGCTCTGAACAACACCCTATCAAATTTAAGACTGCCATCCATGAACACTTTTTCTCCAACTGGATCTGCAACTGCTCCTTCTTGTCTAATGCTATCACCTAACTCCCTTTCCCCAGACCTTAGACCAAGCATTGACTATCTGACCTCCTAAACAATACCTTTTCTCTACTCTAAGGGTAATACCTTTTCTCTACTCTAAGGGTCCTACTGCCCTATCAATCATTACCAAAACCTTTGCTTCCTCATTTTAGGCACTCCTACTACTAACCTTAACTTCATGTAAATTATCTAGCTTTTTCTCTGTGCGTTCTTCTTCATTCCGTACTTAATATCAGATATATAACTTACACCTGCTCCACTCTCAAATCAACAGACCTTGGTTTATTCTTTCTGATATTTGATTATTTTTTGAACTGGTTGACTTTTGCATCATCTGCTTATTGTCATTTGTTTCATTTTATTCCTAAATCTTATTATGTAGCAAGTTGTATCATATTATTGCCAGTTTTATATTGTGGAGACTCTTGTAAATAGGAAAAATGGGTACTTTTCCATTATCAGGGCAACACTGAAGGTGAGGATATTTTCCCCTCTGCAGCACTTGCAACTGCCACTGTTGTCATTCATGCCTGAAACTATTATAAGATGCAAGTGGCAGCATTACGTGTCATTTAGTCAAAGGTAACCAAAATCATCTAAGAAAAGAAAGGTGACTGATGTCCTCAAGGTGATGATTTAGCCGTGGGGCTACACCAATAATGCGACCGCACAGCTGTTAACCCAGAAACAGCTTTCTTGAAAACAATTAAAGTTAGCATACTTTGTACTGCTTCCCCAAGGAAGTGTTACATTTCTGATAGCCCAAATGCCATTTGGAAAAACAAGCAAGTTAGAATGGTGCACACAGTAAACACCGGACATGCTTTATGTCTCTGGAGATGGCAGCTAAATGTTGCTGCTTCTGAAATAGTTTTTCTCCCTCGCTACATGTTCCACATTTGTTGAAAAGAAGCTTTTCAACTTGGGCTGTGAGGGTGAATAACACCCTTTCCCCTTTAACAAGCAGCTTCATTGGAAGAAACAAGAAGTCATCTATACAAGAACTGGGAAGGCTATAGCCGTAAACAAATTACCCGCCAGGAGGGACGTTGCATAGCATATCAAATAATAATCTGCCTTCGGTGTACACAAGCTTCTTTTTCTGAAAGCCATTTGGGCTATCTGGAATGTTCTTTAGGGAAGTAGTGCAAAGTACACTGACTTTAGTTGTTTTCAAGAAAGCTGTTTCTGGGCTAACGACTGTGCGGTCACATTAGCAGTGTTGCCCCGATAACGGAAAAGTACCGAAAAAATTTAATGAACTTGTATTTGTACATTGGAGCTTTTCTCCTCGGGCCTCCACTGAAAATGGGCTATGTTTAGCTCAGTGGACTTTCTCAGTAAGCAAATGTCAATAATAATAATAATAATGATAATAAAAATAATAAGTAGTAGACCCGTAACGAGCGCCATACCCCAGGGATCAGTCTTCGGGACCCTGCTGTCTGGGATATACCTCTCCGAGGTGCGAGCCAAAACCAGAGGTCTATGACTGACCAAGTTTGCAGATGACTGCAAGGTGAGCACTGTCATCAACTCCCCTAATGATGTAGACATACTACAAGAGGGTCTCACCCAGACAAATGACTGGTGCCAGAAACATGGCCTCAAACTAAATGCCAAAAAATGCGTCATCATTCCCTTTGGGGAGAGTGACGTTTCCACAAATTATCACATTAATAACAATGTTCTAAGCACACAAGCAGTTGTGAGGGATCTGGCACCTAAGTTGACAGCAATTTATCTTCTGACCACCATGTTGCCTCCATTGTATGGACAGCTTTCTACATGGCTCATCTCATTAGTAAGGGAATTTCTTCCAGGAACAAGGAATTCATAACTACCCTGTATTCCTCCCTCATTAGACCCATCATTGAGTATAACCCCCCTTCGGCATATACCTTGAGAAGCACATGCAGCAGCTGGAGACACCACAGAGATTCCTGACAAGGAGAATCCAGAGCTTCAAAAATCTATCCTGCATGGATAGGCTAAAAACCCTGCCCCTCTACTCTGTCTCATCCAGACTCCTCAGAGGTGATCTATGTCTGTCATACAGAGCAATCTCTTACCCCAACTTGATGAAATTTTTTGCATATCTGCAAGCCAAACTCCACTTATGTGACCTGCACACAAAACCTCAACTTGGTCTGAGACATCATTAGGACTTGCTGGTGGGACAGATTTGTCTGCCATAGACTCCCCCATCTGTGGAATAGACTCCCTCTCTATGTCAAGCAGGGTACTTCATTATCCCTTTTTAAGAGGAACCTGGATGACTGGATGAGAAATAAAGAATACAACCTGGAATTCCACCTGTGTTCCTGCTGGACAGGGGCACTGGGTGCTGACTTATGGGAACATGGGCTAATTCATTGGCTTGGCTTATAAGGGCCTCAAGGCCAGTAGCCTAGTAACTCACTATGATCCTGTGATCATGATGCTATTTTTGTAACCTTTTTTGTAATCCTCTGTGAATCTTTTCTCCGCGGGCTTCCGCTGAAAAAGGCTGTAGCTCAGTTGGACTTTCCCGGTCAACAAGTGTCAAATAAATAATAAATAGATACATTTGGTTTACTATACCCTGGGATAATCCCAACAGCATACACAGAACATGTTGGTGTTTATTGTGCTGACATTTTAACGCTGATATTCTTGGTGTTGGTGTAGTTGCCCGATACCTACATGCATACCCTAACTCCAAGATTGCATAAACTTGGAGAGAAGGGAGAATGTGAGAAAAGCACAACACTCACCTTCTCATGGTTCTCCAAATTAACTGTCATTACAAGATGTCAGTGACCTTCCAGTGATGACAATTCTGCGCTTTAGTCAACTGGCACAGCCAAACAGTTGGTTTCCCATATTGTTATTATTCTTAGTCTCTAAGCATTCCCAATAGTTTTTGTCTTATTAATCAATCTAATCCATTGTTCTAAGTTCCTGCTTCAAAATTATTGTATTTTTCATTTCGCAGTTTCACTTGCAACTATGATATACTTTCTGATTATTTGTTTTTCTATATTTAATCGACTTTTATGGTCTTTTGGAACTGGGATGTGTGTTATTATATAATAACTGTTGGTTAAATCCTCATTTTAACTGTTAGTTGTACCTGTCATTGTATTAACGTTATTTTTTACAGAGATGTTAAACTCTTGATTTTATCTTCTGATCTTTATATATTTTTCATTTGTGTTAACATTTAGATCTTTCCCTATGATTAGCCCTAAACACATTGAGTATAATGTTTCTTTATAGCATAGTCACCTAATACTCCTCCCTCTTCTATTTTACCATTTCAGTTTTCTGAACATTAAGTTCAGCCCAACTATTTCCCAAATTTACTGACCATATTAATCATATTATTTTATTTATATTTTAACCTCAGAGAACAGTTATTCATGAATAATGTAAACCATACAATTTATTTTCCTTCATATTATGCTTACTGTGACTCTGCTCTGACTCTAATTGATAGTTACTGTGTTACAAGTAATAAGAAATATAAGCTTTGTTTCTATGCTTGTTGTTTGTTTGCTTGTTATTTCCCTGGAACACTAATTCCACCTAAAACGCGGCTTCTCAGCGCTTCTGTGGATCCCTAGTGATATCTGCATTGCTTACTGTACTTATTTCCTTGTTTCACTTGAAAGAAAGTTACTGTTTGTCATTTTTGCATTTAAGTTACCTGTAATACATTGCACTTAAGTTACCTGGCACTTGCTCACTAAAGCAATTATATAAGTCAGTACTGAAAATTAAAAGCACTACACCCTCACTCCCCATTGGCCCTTGTTTTCAATTATAAAGGAATTCCCAATATTATTCTAGCATGTCCAAAGGTCAGTTGTCAATCTCCTCTCCGGTCCAGCTGGTGAACCTGGGAATCTTGAGGCAATGTTACAACTGCCTCATGTACACAGACAACACTCTCCTCCTCCCAACAAATTCCAACACATGTGAGAGATGCAACCATATAGCCAAACTGGAGGCTAAGCTCTCTCAACTCAGTAATGGCATAACCAGTCAGGAGGAGAAGGAAACCACACTCACTACAATTCCAGTCTCACATAGACCTACCACGACAGCAAACCAAACACATAATCACACAAAACATACTTGGCTCTAAATAAAGATCTGCCTAAGCAGCAGAGATCTCCAAAGTAGACACCCAAGCAACTGCTACCCCAAAACAAAACACGTGCAACACATATCTCACAAAGCCAGTGTGCCGAACAGTCACAGCCCTTAAGGCTAAACAACACACCTGATACACTTGTAATAGGTGACTCTATCATCAGGCACACTGATGTCCCGCTCACCAGGCTGAACAAGGAGAAGGTCACAGTGAGCAGCCTGTCGGGCGCTAGGATCCGCCACATAACACAAGCACTCAGGTCACTCCAAGGCAAGTACAAATATGACTCAGTCATTGTCCATGCTGGTGTGAATGACCTGAGATGTACCTCCCTGGACTACATGAAAAGAGACATAGAGGAGCTCTCTGAGCATGTAGCCCAGACCGGTTTGACCCTGACCTTGAGTAGCATCTTACCCTCACCAAGAATGATGCAACAATATGAAGACAAGATGATCAATTTCAACAATTGGCTTAAGTACTGGTGTCATTCAAAGGGGATCCAATGCCTGTCAGCCTGGGATGATATGCTCGACAAGCCACGATGCTTCGCTAGGGAGGGCTTGCATCTCATCCCTGGGCTTTCGGATATTGGCAAAGGCTCTTGCTACCCCCATAGTGCCTTTTTTAGGCAAGGCTCAAAAGACAAACCCACCTCCATAGGTATCACAAGGGATAAGAAACTAAGAGTAATGCTACTCAATGCCAGAAGTCTAAACCTCAAGATGCACGCACTTGAAACTCTTTAGCATGGAGAACATCGATATCTGTGCAGTAACAGAAACCTGGTTCAGGGCTACCGAGAGCACCCCAGCACTACCAGGTTATACCTCATACCATGCTTTTCAGCCCCAAAACTTGGACTGAACCACAAAAGGAGGGGGAGTATCGATATTCATCAAAGATACCCACACCTCCAGGTTGGTGGCAAAGCACGAAGCATCAGAGACTATTCATGTGCAACTAACAGTGGGTAAAACTGCCTTCCAGTTTATAGCCTGCTACAGACCACCCTCCCAAACCCAGGAACCCCACTCAGCCTTCCTGAGAACACTGGAAAATATGAAGGTCTCTCCAAACACCATTATATTGGGTGACTTCAGCTACCCAAACTAGACTGGGAGCATTACTCTAGCTCCAACACCCTAGCCCAAAGGTTCTTAGAATTCAAAAACTCAAATGCTATGGAACAACTTGTTACCACTCCCACAAGAGGGGAAAACATACTGGACCTGATCATCACCAACATGGGGACTCTATGCTCCAGACCAGAAGTGTATCCCTCACTGGTAAGATCAGACCATAAACTGATCTCACTGGATATTCACATCCCGACCCCACCCCCTGCCCAGAAAACCACAGTGAAAAACTTCTCTAAAGCAAATTTCACACTCCTCAAAACCGAGGTGGAATCCTTCAAAGCCCCCGGGCCTGTGGAAAATACAGCCCAGACCGCAGAATCCTTTATAAATGCATTCTATGAACACCTTCAGGAATGCATGGATCATGCAATCCCAAATAAAACCAAGACCCAATCCTCCAAAGGCAGACATCCTGTCTGGTGGACCCCAACCATAAACAAACTATACAATAGAAGGAGGAAGCTACTACATGATAGAGCAAAATCCCAAAAAGGGAAGGCATCTCTGATCAGTATTAGCAAAAAACTAAGGGCACTCATAAAATTGTCTAAGGCCAGCTTCGAGTAGAAAATTGCACAGGACACTAAGGATAATCACAAGGCTTTCTTTAGTTATGTTAGGAACCTGGGTGGGAATTCCCAGATATGCTCAGAATTAGTCCAAAATGACAAAAAATACACCGAACCCACAGACATTACCAACATCCTAGCTGACAGGTTCAGCGCAAACTTCTCCCCCCCTCCACCAAAAGGGCAAATATCTATCCCAGCAGACTGCTGCCCCCCTGACATCTCAGATGCTCAGGTAAGAGCCACCCTCTCCAAAGCAAAAAACACAGCATCAATGGGACCAGACGGTGTCTCGGGCTGCATCCTACATGAACTCCAAGAAGAGCTAAACCCAAACATAAACTACTGTACAATCTCAGCCTTACTACAGGATATGTACCCAAAGAGTGGCGTACAGCAACAGTGGTCCCTCTCCACAAAGGTGGTGCCTCAACGGACCCTGGAAACTATCGCCCCATAAGCCTGACTAGCTTGATCTGCAAAGCTATGGAAAGGATCATTATGGACCTCATAAATAAAGATATTGGGGACCTACAGACACTGGATCCTACCCAGTTCGGCTTTGTTAAGGGCAGATCCTGCCTCTTAAACCTGGTCAACTTCTTTGAAACAGTCACCAAGGCCATTGACGAAGGGAAGGTGGTCCACACAGCCTACCTGGACCTCGCAAAAGCCTTCAATACAATACCCCACTCGGGCATTATAGATAAGCTCACCAGCTTAAATATAAACCCTTATGTCACTAGATGGGTTGCAAACTGGCTCAAGGACAGAACCCACATGGTTAGAATTGCTGGAGCCATGTCAGACTCCAAACCAGTTACAAGTGGCATCCCACAAGGCTCAGTCCTGGGACCTCTCTTGTTCGGTATATATTTCTCGGAGGTACAGGCCAACACAGAAGAACTGTGGCTGACCAAGTTCGCAGATGACTGCAAACTGGGCACCATAATCGACTCTCCAGCCGACACAAGCATCCTCCAAAAGGGCCTCATAGAAACAGACAACTGGTGCCAGAGCCATGGCCTCAAGCTAAACACCAAAAAGTGTATAGTCATCCCCTTTGGCAAAAACAAAGTGCCCACAAATTACCACATAAGTGGTAATCCATTGAGTACAGAAGAAGTAATTAGGGACCTGGGGACCCAAGTTGATAGCAATCTCTCATTTGACAACCACGTGGCCAAAGTGGTTAGAAAAACATTTTATATAGCCCACCTAATCATGAAGGGATTCACATCTAGATTAGGGGAGGTCATCATGCCTCTTTACTCATCCCTCATCAGGCCTATAATCGAGTACAATGCCCCTTTTGGGATGTACCTTACCAAACACCTGCAGCAACTGGAAAGACCCCAAAAGTACCTCACCAAGAGGATCAAAGGGCTCAAACAGATGTCATATGCTGCCCGGTTAAAGAAACTCCAGCTCTACTCAGTGGCATACCGCCTGCTCAGAGGCGGCCTGTGCCTGACGTATAAAGCCATGTCCAATCCGGAATTAAGGGACATGCTGCACCTCAAAAAATCCAAATCCCATCGAGCTACACGCTCGAGAGACTTGAACCTCAGCACTGAAATAAATAGGACATGCTGGAGGGACATATTCATAACCCAGAGGCTGACCACAAAAACGGTTGTACAGTTTGGTACCAATAAAGGCTGTCTTCCGAAACCAAAAGTTCAAAACCACACTCCACAGATTCCACTCGTTTCTTTGCAGATAAAACACAAATTTATTAGACAAATAGACAAATAGACTATAGTAAAAAAGATTTAGCGCTTTCGTCTCCACCCTGGAGACCTCTTCAGAATCAGTTAGTGACACCTCTCCCATTCCTTTTATACATCCATTGGAGGGTGTTAATTAAACAATGACATAATTAATCAGTTAAATGATTCAGAATGAGTCAACAATTCAAAAATACACACTAATACTTGTTGATGCATATTAGGGCATATTAAACCATATTAAAGTGCAGTTGGAGTCAGAAAATATCATAACAAATTGTACATGTGTAAATATAGGTATAAATATAAATATATAAATCCATAAAAATATATAAAAATATAAAAATATATATGATTTCTCAATAAAATGTATGGAAGTGTATGAATATATATGTATATATATAAGGGTATGTATTTTTATACCTTTTGTATAAAAATGTATAATTTGAGTAGAATAAATCTATTGTAATACACATACACCAACACTTTGTATAAAAATGAATAAATGTTGATATATAAATATATAGGAATATAAAATATATAAATATATAAATATATAAATATAAATATATGAACAATAATACCTATGAATTTAGAGACATAAAAATAATAAAATAGGTGTAAGTGAATAAATAAATGAATCCTGTGTGTTGAAATTCTGAACGCTAGAATACATAGGTAACAAAAATACCAACATGAATATTGTTGTAGATATCCTATAACTGAAAAGTGTATTTTAAAATGTAGTTCTAAAATTTTAAAAATTTTGTCTCTTAGGATCTTGTGATAAAATTTTTAATGCTGGTATAATTGAAATATGGTCATTGAGACCCTTCCCACTACAAGCATCAAGTTTGAGTTGCCATATCATCTCTCTATATGCTAATTTGGTCTCCCAATCACCACCTCTCTCAAAATGTGAAACTTCTTCAAGGACCCAAAATTTGTAGTTAGCTTCGTGACATGTTTGGGAATGTCTGAAGAGTGCATTATTTTCATTCTTCCTATTAATATCTCTCATGTGCTCATATATTCTTTTCCTTAGGTGCCGTTCTGTTTTACCAATGTAGTATGCCCAACAATGTTTACAATAGGCAAGGTATACTACCCCTTTGGTGTAACAACTACTGTACTTTTTGGACCTCAATGTTGTTCTTAGTGTGGGAATTGAAAGTTCTTTTTCACCTGCTATAAATGGACATTGTGGGCATCTCCCACACCTAAAAGTGCCCTTTTTCTTAGAAGTAGTTCCACTCTCGTTTCTGTCTTTTCTACTCCAAAATATTCTTTAAGTTGTTATTCCTCCTAAAACTATATGTCAATTTGTTTTGGAAAACCATAATACGAGTGGGCATAGCTTTAAACATTTCCCAGGTCTCGTTGATACATCTTTTGAGCCATCCTATACCGTTGTAATAGGTAAGGGTCATATAAGGCAATGGACCTTTGTTGTTCACCTGTTGGGAAACTGTGTTATCATAACTCACCATATCAGTAGTATTGTTTGTGTTATTACTACTAATGTTGCCTTTATTTAATAGGGGAATATAAGTAATACCCCATCTATCTATCACATATTCTTTGATGGATTGTGTTAACCCAAAGGGATAGCCTCTTTTTTGAAACATATTTTGTATCATATCAATTTCATAAAGAAAATCAGCTTTGTCAGATGTCATTCTAGCTGCCCTAATCATCTGTCCCTTTACAATATTTCTTTTTAGTTGAACTGGATGATCACTATCATAATGTAAGTATGCATTGGAGTGATGTTCTTTCCTGTATATGGTGGATTTATAACTTTTTGTTTTGTGGTTCTTTTGCAACTTAATATCTAGGAAATGAATCTCTTGGGAATCACTTTGGTGTGTAAACTTTAAAAAGTTGGTGCTGTTGTTAATGTACCTAATAAATTCGTTTATATTTAACCCAGAGGCTCCCTTCACTCTGGAATAAAATCCCAGTCCAGGTTAGGCAGAGTCCCTCATTGACTCTCTTCAAGAGGAATCTTGATGAGTGGATGGGAGATCGTAGGTTTACACCGGGTATCACTTCTGTGTCACTGTTAGACAGAGGCACAGTATACTAACCTCGAAAAAGGGCATAGCAAAATTAATTTAAAATGGGTGGCGAAAGCCAAACATACTCTGGCTAGGCTTATAAATGCCCTAGGGCAGATAGCCTAGTATGAACCTATGAACCTATGAACCTATAATAACAAGGCAGGAGATAGTACCTTTTCCAACCCTTATTTAGTTTGCAATGCCTTTATAATATTTATATTTTAGGATTTTTTTACATTGCATTAATGCAATGTATAATATTATTTACAAATTTCATGCACTGTATAAATTTTTAATAAAAACTTCGACTCTGTATAATCCTTTGTTTAATATCAAAAAAGCATGAAGTCCACTCTGTCTTTCACTTCTCCTTTCCATTTTAGAAAACTAGCTAATTTCACCAGTTATCAATACTCTAGAAACATTTTATGAACCCCTCATTGCCTTGTTGAATTAGATTGTGAAAAAAACAGTATCTAGTCTAAGAGACAATATTATCCTAAATGTTTATATGAATTTAATAATGATAAGAGTGTAGAGTTTCCCAGGTCATTCTGTTTTCCTTACCTTTTGAAAGTACTACTATTGGGTGTTCCCATACAATATGCCAATTCCTAGTCACACTTAATGCAATCAAAAATATAAATTGCTTATTCATACATTATTTCAACCCAAATATATATAATTAGGGTAAAAAAAAAAACATTTCAGAAAGCTGCTTTCTCTACTTTCAATTCTTTGCTGATATTTTGAACTTCTGTCAAAATTGTATCTGCATTTATGTTATTTATATTTTCTTGTGTCAGTATTATTCAATTTGTATTATTTCAATTCCACCTTTCATGTCTCATATCAGCTTAATGGAATACGGTACCTCATTTATGTTTCCTTATACAACAGATTATGATTTTTATCCTTCAGCAATCTTTTTTTTCTTCGAATCTCCCAATCAGATATTTAGATGCCCTTTCACCTTGTAGCCACTAAAAGTTTTAACAGTGATCACTGTTAATATTAATTGTTCTAATTTACTTCATTTGTTTTGATCAAATAATAATCTAATTGCTGTCATCTCTTATACTGAACTGAAGTGCATTAAATTCAGTCTCTATTTTTAATAGCATCATCTTTTTTTCTGCTTTTATTTGTTTGCTTGTTATCTGTTAACCAGATCAGTGAACTAATACGTAGAACTTCTTTTAGTCATGACCCAAGCACAGGGAGCGGAAAGCCTACAATAAATATCAAAGTACATTTGTAGGCAGTAGGAATATAATATGGTAGGAATACAATAATGGTGGTGTTATTCAGATAGCATGATACTAAAACTAGTTATGTGTTGCAGCAGTTCTGTAGTAATATCTATGCATTGCATCCTAGTGCTGAGGGACAAAATGGAGGATGGATATTATCTGGTGCCCTGAAAAAGGTACTAATGGTTTCATCCTGATTATTTAAATTCAGTTTTAAAAGTTGTTAAGGTCTGTTTATTTCTTACTTCATCAGGTATATTTTACCCCTCTTTTGGACTTTTTCTATAAATGCTATTTTCATTCCACCCTACCAGTAAAATTGGTATTCTGCCTTAACTGTCATGTTACAGTTTAATGGTTTGTGTAATATTATCATTTAATTTCTATTTTTCTTTATACTCTCCATTTGTAACAGGCCCATCACCATAAACTTTGTCATTATATTTCTGCTATTAAAATAGTACAATCTGCATTGTCCTGTAAGGAATGTAAATACTCCCAATCCTATGTCATATCTTTCATTTTTAAGCAACTAAATTAGCCACCTTTTCTCTAAATTATATATCCATATGAAGTTATTACTTACATTTAAATAGAAACTACATTGCATTCTAGCTATTAAATGTGTTTCTCTGTATCACTGCAGTAACTTTTTTGCATGTTTCTCAAATGCTAAGTGGCATTACTATAAGAACGTTTGTAGGTACTCATTGTTTTTCTTTCCTTTCATTCAGAGTCTACTTAATGCTTGCTGTTATGTGCATTTAATCAGGAAATGCATTTTATCTAGCTATTATATGTGTTCATAGGTAATTCCGAGGCTAATGACCACTAGGACCCTTACAAGCCTAGCCACGCACCCCAAACCATTTGGGTCATGAGTATCATGGGCATCTATATGGGGGGGGGCAAGTTATTATGGAGGTAACTAAGGGATTGGTATGGGGGTGTTAGTTAGTATAATGTTTTCTTTACTGATGGCCTCTGTCCATACAGGACATGGGACAGACCAGGGGCAATTTATGATTTCCCATCCAATTGTCAGGGTTTCATTTCAATAGGGTCAGGGATGAACTCTGTTTAACATAGATGGGGAGCCTATTTCGTAATGTGGAGATCCTCTGAGACACATACCTGTCTCTCCAGCACATTCTGTTTATGTCACAAGTGAAGTTCAGATCCCTGGATCTAGCATTTCTGATGCTGTTTGTTTTGTGCATATGCAACAGATCCATCAGGGCTGGGTCTGAGGAAGCCTTGTAAGCTATGCAAAGATTCCTTCTCAATATCTTAACAGCCTGTAGGACACTGAATACAGAGACAGAGCATTTGGGCAAGCAGTGTAGGACAGGGTATTTATGCTCTGAAATCTCCTGGTGAGAAGCCTTTGTGGGCATTCCAACTATTGCAAGTGTCTGGGTAGGTACATGCTGTGATGTCCCCCCTCTGGGTCAGTAATCAAGGAGCCTGAATCTCCACTACTGACACTGAAGAGGGATGTTCACTTGGAACAAAAATAGATACACACAGTATTTTCAGATGCAGCTATCTGCATCAAGCACAGTTTCCTTTAACAGCACACAGGGAACACACTCTGTCCAGGGGCTGGGTTTCTCTCTCTCTCTCTCTCTCTCTCTCCAGGCCCCTAGTAAGACTCCCCACTGGCACAGCTGTAGAGTTGAGTCCTCAGCCGAGTGTCCAAGTCAAGTCCTCCACCACTCTGTCTGTGAAACCAGTGCTCTGTGTCCTTGCTCCAACCAGCTGACACACATACTCTTTGAGATTTGATTTGCACACACACACACACACACACACACACACACACACACACACACACACACACACACACACACACACACACCTTACTACCCTTTGCCCAAACTATAAGGTAGTTAGCTATTGCCACCAGACACTCCAAAGTCAGCTACTCTAAGGTTGTTACAAGGGTACCCAATTATACTGAGTAAAAGTAATACTAATACAAATAGTAGTGTTTGACCAATGCAATAAGGCTTTCAGGAGTGGCCTCAGTGTCACCAAATAAATATAAGTACTCTGAAAGGGTAAAATATTCTCTTAAAGATCAGCCGCAATGAAAAGTTTAAATATATTTAATAATAAATAATAAAATAACACAAACATACTAAACATCTACTACAATAAACACTACAGTTTCAATCACAGGGAATATTAAAAATAACACAGATGAACAGATTTACACAGATACAGAAAAAGCCCATCTCTATACCGGAAGAATGCAAAGTTCCTATAATCACAGCTGCACAGGTAAAAAACACACTCTCCAAAGCCAAGAACACAGCATCCATGGGACCTGACAATATCCCAGACTGCATTCTACATGAACTACAGAATGAACTGGCACCCTACCTAAGTACCATGTTCAATCATAGCCTCACCTCAGGCTTTGTAACCACTGAATGGCACACCACGACAGTTATCCAACTCCACAAAGGGGGAGCCATGATGGACCCCGGGAACTACCGCCCCATTAGCCTGACGAGCCTGGTCTGCAAGGTCATGGAACGTATCTTCGTGGAACTCATAAACAAAGACATTGGTAATTTCCAAACTCTGGACCCTACTCAGTTTGGATTTGTAAAAGGCAGATCATGTCTTCTAAACCTGATTGACTTCTTTGAAGCAGTCACCAAAGCCATAGATGAGGGTAAAATGGTTCACACAGCTTATCTAGATCTCGCCAAGGCTTTCAACACCATCCCTCACTCTGGAATTATAGATAAGCTCACTAAACTAGGTGTAAATCCCTATGTCACAAGATGGGTTGCCAACTGGCTCATGGACAGAACCCACACTGTGAAAGTAGCGGATTACAAATCCGACATCAGACCAGTGACAAGTGGAGTACCACAGGGTTCAGTCCTGGGTCCTCTCCTGTTTGGTATCTACTTCTCTGAAGTGAAGGCCAACACAGAAGGTCTTTGGCTAACAAAGTTTGCAGATGACTGCAAACTAGGAGCCATAATCGAAACTCCTGATGATGTGGACAAACTACAAAAGGGCCTCACTGAGACAGATACCTGGTATCAAAGCCATGGCCTGAAGCTCAATGCCAAAAAGTGTATTGTCATCCCCTTTGGTAAAAACTCTGTACCCATGAACTACCACATAGCTGGTAGTCTACTTAATTCTGAAAATGTGATAAGAGACCTTGGGACACAGGTAGACAGTAGTCTCTCCTTTGATAATCACATTGTCACAGTGGTCAGGAAATTCTTCTACGTGGCTCATCTCATCACAAATGGATTCTCATCCAGAAAAAAAGAGGTCATTGTTCCCCTGTACTCATCACTTATTAGACCCATAATAGAGTACAACGCCCCTTTTGGTATGTACCTCACAAGACATCTACAACAACTGGAAAGACCACAGAAATACATCACAAAGAGGATTACTGGCCTCAAACAGATGCCCTATGCAGACCGTCTCAAAAAACTACAGCTTTACTCCATTGCATATCGCCTGCTCAGGGGCGATCTCTGCCTAACATACAAAGCTATGCCAAACCCAGAGCTGTTGGACATGCTCCTCTTAAAGAAATCCCAATCCCTCCAAGCTACATGCTCTAGGGACCTTAACCTTGTCACCACAATAAACAGAACATGCTGGAGGGATAGATTCTTGTCCCAGAGACTTCCCATACTCTGGAACAGACTACCTATCTATGTCAAACAGAGCTCCTCATTAGCACTCTTCAAGAAAAATCTTGATGATTGGATGGGAAATGGGAAATTCATCCCGAGGATCACTTCTGTGGCTCTGCTCGACAGGGGCACAGGAAAATAATTTTCTTGGGTGGCGAAAGCCAGGGTACATTTTTTGGCTAGGCTTGTATGGGCCCTAGGGCCGATAGCCTAGTACCTACCTATGAACCTATGAACCTAAGTAATCTCACTATATTTTCCTGACTGATCTAAAGAACTACTATTCCCTGGTTACTTACTAAGCAAGGTAAGATGAAGTAGATGAGAGATCCTTCTTTGTCATGTTACAAAAACAGATTGCCCTGAAACTACTGTCCCATCTAGTATTAAAACATCATTTCAGTGCTGGATTACAGAATGACATCACATACATCTGGTCATCTGACTTCTGGTTCCTATATTACCTCCTCTTTACTAGAAACTGAACCAGAATGTTCCACATATGTGTTACCATACACACAGACAGAGCTTTGCTAAGATGTGTTATAGCATCTGGAGGCCATAAAACCATTTCAACTCTTCCAACCTTCCAGAGTAGCAATTAGTTCACTGCTAAGGGCAATACAGCAGAATTCCTAGACCTTGTTCTCACAGACATTTTGTCCCTGGTTGCAAGCAGAACTGTAACATACAATCTTTATGGCTACATTAAATCAGTTAATTTCAGGATATTTTTTAAAGGTTAGCTGGGGTTGAGCTTAACCTCTTCTTTTCCAGTATCCTCTGTTACAATATTAATTTCAACAGTTATAATACAGTCTGCCATACAGGTGTATTTCTTTTTTCTGTCCAGCAGGACCCACTGTTGGTACATTTTTTAACACAAGCAAATTTACAAATACATTTTCAAAAGAAGCACCTGTACAAATAGGTTTGATGTACAAATGACTTATAATTCTTTACAAAACTCCAGCTAGCTATGCCGGCATATGTTACACATCCACTACTCTACTTCTTCTGGCATAGCTGGCAATATCTCACATCATCACACATGCCAAAGGGGGCACTGTACTCAGTAAGGGCCGAGTAGAGTCATATTATAGCTTCCTCAGACCTAGGTGCCATAACATTACCTATAAGTTAGGTGGCACAATGGATTAAACTACTGTCTTAGCTATGTGTTGGTCAAAGGCCAGATTGTTGTCTACTTATGTTTCCAGATCCCTTAATACTGGGTCATCTCAGGGGTATTTTATCAATGAAGTAATTAACTTGGGTTGACAGTTTCCCATAGAGCATTATAATGCATTTTTTGGCATTGAGTTTTTGGCTATAGCTTAGCCGCCAGTCATTTGTCTGTGTTAAACCCTCTTGCAAGATGTTGGTATCTTGACAAAATCTATAATAGCTCTCAATTTATAGTCAGTGGTGAACTTGGTGGGCCAGAGGCCTTGAATGTTTGGCTTGACTTCCAGAAATTAGATGGTGAACAGGAGTGGGCCATGCACAGAGCCCTGGGGTACTCCTCTGGTGACCGGTCTCATGGTGGTGGTGGTCTCACATATCCTGACTTCTTGGGTCCTGTCTGTGAGTCAACTGGCAATCCAGTGAGTTATGTAGGGATTTATGCCTAGCACAGAGAGTTTGTCAACAATGCCTGAGTGGGGATTGTATTGAATGCCTTGGCCAGGTCAAAATACACAGTGTGAACTGTTTTACCATTGTCTATTTTTGTGGTGACTCTGTCAAAGAGGTCTACCAAGTAAAGGAGGCACAACCTTTTGTCAAAGCCAAATTGGCATGGGCCTAGTTTCTGTACATTACCAATGTCTTTTTTTCATCATTTCCATGATCATTCATTCATTCCTTGGCTTTGCATTTTAGGGTTGTTAGACTGATGGGACCGTAGTTCCCTGGGTCAGTTGATGCAGTCCTCCATTCATTTGGAACATGGCCCATTCTGAAGCTATAGTTGAAGACTGCCTCAAGTTGTTCTGATTGGTTGTGTTTTAGACTGATCAAGAGGCTGCCAGGGATGTTGTTAGGACCCACAGAGGCAGTGTTCTTGGCTTTAGTGAGTGCTGCCAGCTCCTGGCCCTTGCGAATTTTAGGGAAAATATGCTGCAGGGCATTTCACCTGGTGGAGTTGGGGTGGGAAGTGTTAGGAGAATTTATCATCCAGTAGGTCTGTTATGTTACCCTAATTGGTGAAAGTGGTACTGTCCACTATGAGTTCAGCACAGTGCTGTGTGTTACCTTTAAGGTTCCAGACTTAACTGAAGAAGGCCTTGTGATTGTCCTTGGCCTGCAAGACTATCCTGACATCATAGTTGGCCTTGTTAGACTTAATGAGACCTCTTAGTTTCTTGTTTTGTTGTATAATGGAGCACTTGTCTTTAAGGGAGTTGCTCTTCCTGGTTTTGGCCATGAATTTTCTTCTTTTATTATATACCCAATTTAGGTGAGGATTTTACCAGTGGGGCTTGTTTTTAGTGTTTATTTTGGGTTTACTTCTAGTAGGTATGCCAGCCTCTATGCAGCCAGTCACATGTTTGTATAGGGACTTTGAATAATTCTACATAGGTAGCTGTGGTCTCTGGGCTAGGAGGAGCCTTGAATTTTGACAAACTGTCACTTAATAGGATGAAGTTTTCCATAGAATAGTTCCTAATTGTTACTGGTTTAGCTGGATTTATTTTGACTTCAAAGGAGACAGCTTTGTGATCGAACCTCTCTAGTGAGGGCACGGCACAGGTTGCAATGCTCTCCCTTGTTGGTGCATACCAGATTCAGTATGTTTGATCCTCTGGTTGCAGCATGCGCTATCTGTTACAGGGTGTTTGTATTAATAAAGTTTCTGTAAGGAATGCATATATTCCCAATGACGATATCATACATTCCCTTTTTTGCAGTTGTTTGAGTAAACAAATTAAATGCCTTATAATATGTGAAGGTGACAACTTTAGCTCCTTTGTTTGTGTAGGCTGCAACAGGGCTTTTTCCATTCCTTTATTTCTGTTATTTCATTTAACAGAAATAGCTTAACAAGTATGACTTAGTTGTCAATTAATTGATTCATACCTGCCAATTGCGCTGGAGTGGGCTGTTTTTATCTCTAGATTATTAAATGTTTTAGCTAAAGCAAGAGTTCCGACTTCCCTTCCAGGCTACTTCTGTATTTTTATAGCTGAATCTCCTTTTCTGTGAGATATAACATATACCTAAGATTTTCATTTGCTTTATCTCCTAACCTCAAGTTTTTCATCAAAGATAGAGCCCTAAATTTTCCTTCCAGATTGAGTTACAACTGTAGCTCCCATTTTCTGAGATTTAGCAAATAGTTAGGATACTCGTCTCTAAAACCTCTTGCGTAGGTTTTTGCTAGTGGGTTATAACTAGGCTCTGCACTTTACTTTGAATGCAGCATGGTAGTTATTAATCATTATTCTACAAATGCTCAATGCCTTGGTATACACTTCCAGGTCCCCCCATTGTATCCTAGGACCCCCCCCCAGCTATATTGATTTGTTTTTCTAAGGAAAGTAGTATTTAGGTACAATTGTTAACCTAAAAGCATAAGGGACGACCTGCACTCTACTAGGGTCTGCAGACTCAGTTTCATCTAATTGTTCTGACTGCCATCTGTTCTCTATTTTTCAGACAAACTGTTCATTTCTACTGAAGGTAACTGCCTTGTTATTCTTTCTTCATTATTACAGAGACATTTTACTCTTTTTTATTCTTTTTTTCTCTTTCTCTCTTTTTTCCATATAACTGATATTTTAATTTAAATCATCAGCTAAATGTTATTTTAGTAATACTTTAACATTAATAACAGCATTGTAGCTCTTAAGAGGCGATCAGTACCTGTGACTCACAGCCACCAGATGTCTGTAACTCAGCCCAGCAGCAAGTCACTGCAAGGTGGGACAGTGTGTCTTACATGTACAGCATGGGAACACGTGTTCTTTATTTGTTCTAATTAGTGTGTCTTACATGTACAGCATGGGAACACATGTTCTTTATTTGTTCTAATTAGTGTGTCTTACATGTACAGCATGGGAACACGTGTTCTTTATTTGTTCTAATTAGTGTGTCTTACATGTACAGCATGGGAACACGTGTTCTTTATTTGTTCTAATTAGTGTGTCTTACATGTACAGCATGGGAACACGTGTTCTTTATTTGTTCTAATTAGTGTGTCTTACATGTACAGCATGGGAACACGTGTTCTTTATTTGTTCTAATTAGTGTGTCTTACATGTACAGCATGGGAACACGTGTTCTTTATTTGTTCTAATTAGTGTGTCTTACATGTACAGCATGGGAACACGTGTTCTTTATTTGTTCTAATTAGTGTGTCTTACATGTACAGCATGGGAACACGTGTTCTTTATTTGTTCTAATTAGTGTGTCTTACATGTACAGCATGGGAACACGTGTTCTTTATTTGTTCTAATTAGTGTGTCTTACATGTACAGCATGGGAACACGTGTTCTTTATCTGTTCTAATTGAAGTAAGGAACTTAATATACAAGGAAGCAAGGGATTTGGAGCAGGGGAAGCTGCTCTCCTTCCCCCAAAATAACTTGTTTCTCTAAACTTTAGCCAAACCATTCTTCTTCTGCCTTCTTAAGAACTGTAGTAGTTGCCATAATAACTTATCTCTACTTTAAGCACAATGAAATAAAAACAAACAAGTCAATGTTATATCTGCACAATCATAGTCTGAAGTACGCCCTGAGACTTTCCTTCCAGAATAGTTTTCTTGGTTCATAAGTATAAACTAGGCTAATGACCACAAGGACCTTTTTGAGCTTTTCCATGCATTCCAAATGTATCCAACAAGTTTGGTGACCTAGAGGTCATTTTTAGGGGTGTGTGTAAGCTAGGGCATGTGTAGGTTGCTCCGATCAATTAGTGACATAGGTGACAGGCCAGCAGTGAATTTCTAATTTCCCATTGACTTGTCCAGGTTATGCTTGAGTAGGGTCAGGCAATAGCTCTGCTTCACATGGATGGGAAACCTCTCCCAGAGAAGGAGTATTCTCTGAGTTACATACATGTCCCTCTAACATGTCCTACTTATCTCCCAAGCAAGGTTTAAGTCTCTGGATTGGTAGCTTTGATACTACCTGTTTTGCAGATATGCAAGAGATCCCATCAGAGCAGGATCCTGGGATGCCTGTATGCCAGACATAGATCATTCCTCAACAATCTGTATGAGACAGAGTATAGGAATAAGGTTTTGACATGATTCATAAAGGACATGTTAATACCCTCTATTCTTTTTGTGAGGGTTACATGTGCCTTGATAGGTACATACTGAAGGAGGTGTTGTACACAGTGACAGGCCTGATGAGGGCCGAGTGCAGTCGTATCATGACCTCTCTGGATCTAGGTGCCATGCCCTTGCTCATAAGTTGAGCAACATACAAGTATTTTCTTACTATCTTGGGCACATGTTGGTCGAATTCTAGGTTACTATCTACATGAGTTCCCAGGTTCCTGACTAGTGAATCAACTTTTAAGGGTGTTTTACTGATGACATAATTACCCAGGGTAACAGACTTTCCAAAATGTACTACAATGCATTTCTTGCTACTGAGTTTCAAGCTATGGCTATGGCACCGAGTGTTTGTCTGTATTAGACCTTCCTGAAGGGTGTGCTCTTGTTGGGGGGAAATTCAATAATTGATCCAAGTTTGCAATCATCTGCAAACTTGGTTAGCCATGGCTTTGACATCAGATAAACGGATGCCAAAGAGTAGTAATCTTGTACTACTATGTAGGTTAGTCAATTCCTAATAGTTCTGCACATTGTTTTGTACAGCCTTGTGATTACAGGCATAGCTAAATAAAGTCTTGTGGTGGTCCTTGGCCTGAGAGGTTATTTTTACCTTAAAATTGGCTTTGATACACCTAATTTTGCCTCTGGGTTGTTTGTTTAGATTGCAAACCTTTTAGTACATGTTTTGCATGTATTAATATAGTCTCCATACCTCCCAGTAACCATCGGTGTACTACAAGGCTCTATCTTAGGTACCCTCCTTTAACATTCTACCACCATCCACAGAACAGGCCTCCCTAATACAATACGCAGATGACTCTCCACTCATACCCATATCTGAAAACCTGGCACCTCTCCAAAAAATTACTTAGAAAGCTTTAACAGCTACTAAAGCATGGCTTTGTAAATTACAACTCATGCTCAAGCCCAAAAAGACAAACTACTTCTTTGTTTCTCCAAATCTCTCTCTGAAAAACTAAATTTAAAATCCTCTTTCTTAATAATACAATTGAAATCACTTCTAGTAAATTATTAGGGATAACTTCCAAGAAACCAAGGCAAATAATTTAAAAGATAATCCACAGACAAGAAGAACCGAACCAAAAAGCACGAAGTGCAGCTTTATTGAACAACAAACAGGTCAATAAATCAAGCGCTTTCGCCAGGCAAATACCTGGCTTTCTCAAGTAGTGTGACTGAAAAGTTAAAATACTTGAGCATCTGATCACATGGTACTTAATTAGTTCAACAAACATCCACTTAAGAAGGCAGTTAATTAGTAATTGAACTCAGTGAGTGAAAAGTATGCATATGAGAATGCAGAATAAAAGTTCAAATAGTGAAAACACTAAAAAATCATTTAAAAATCATTTAAAAATCATTTAAAAATGATGTACAAATGTGTGCATAAAAAATCACAAATGTGTAAGATAAAAGACATTTACTAATTGTAACAAGAAAATCATAGCCTAGCCATTCTCAGCTTTAGTACACTGGATATATTAATGGCCTTATTGAGACCAGGGGATTTTGCAGCATTAAGTCTAAGCTGCCATAAAAGTTCTTTATATTCAAGGCGGGCTTCCCAGTCACCTCCTCTGGCATCCTGGGTCACCTGTTCAAGAACCATAAACTTAAGTTTCATGTTAGGGCAAGAAGCAAGATGTTTAAAAAAAGCATTAGTGTCCTTCTTTTTTGTAATGTCATATTGATGTTCATAAATTATTTTTCTAAGTGGTCTCTCAGTCTTCCCTATGTAGAAACTGCAACATTCTGTGCATCTTTTATTCTGCATTTTCATATGCATACTTTTCACTCACTGAGTTCAGTTACTAATTAACTGCCTTCTTAAGTGGATGTTTGTTGAACTAATTAAGTACCATGTGATCAGATGCTTAAGTATTTTAACTTTTCAGTCACACTACTTTTTATCTTGAGAAAGCCAGGTATTTGCCTGGCGAAAGCGCTTGATTTATTGACCTGTTTGTTGTTCAATAAAGCTGCACTTCGTGCTTTTTGGTTCGGTTCTTCTTGTCTGTGGATTATCTTTTAAATTATTAGGGATAATAGTGGATGATAATCTTAAATTTGACCTGTATATACAAAAATACATAAGAAATTCACCAAAAACTAGGGTACTTTACAGAGCTAAAAACATTCTCACCAATGCAACTAAAACTACACTTTCTTCCTCCCCTCACTACGTTTTGGTGCCCTAACCATCACTAAGCTCCAGGCATCACAAACAGCAAAACCTGAACAATGCTATTATAAACTGGCTAAATTTGCAGCAAATACCCCTTTCAAAACACACCAATATATACGACTAAAAGCCTAAATTGGTTAGAACTACCGCATCAACTAACATATGAACAGCTTCTTATCACCTATAAAATTATCCAGCATCCATCTGCTTGTTCTGCACTAAATGCAGTTCTACACAACTATGTCCCTAATCGGTCTTTATGATCCAATGACCAAAAATTCCCCTCAATCCGCAAAGCTATCAAATTTGCTGGGTATTGTCTGTAGCCATACCATTCGCTAAGGCCTGGAACACCTTACTTCCATCCATTGGGCAAATACCCTCCCTACAGTCCTTTAAAACCATTCTGAAAGATTTCCTAGCCAAAATCTGTATCTGATCTTGCTCAACCCCAGGACAAAATATATTTGTAAATAAGAACAAGTACCTATTCATACCTTACACCTACTTTCTCTCCTTTCTTCAATGGCTTCCATACTTCAATCAGTTTCTCTCCCCTGCCTCTCTAAATATGCCGCAACCATGTTTTTTCTCTAACTTACTATTGATATGCCGGTTTGTATTATACTAACTTACCTTTAATTTCTTTATCAACTGACTAAAATTTGTCTAAATATTAAATATTGTCATATTTACTCTTAACCAATGTTTCCACATTATGTGTAATTTGGTATAATTATTTAAACTGTAGATGTTTTTGTATTATTTTTTAATAATGTAAAAGAATTACTCTTAAGATGGTTTTGTAATTCTTTCGAGCTTGTCTATAGTCAAACTTTCCTGGTAATCATGTGTCAATAAGTAAATAAATGACTCTAAGTCATGTACTTCTAGCAACACTTTCCAGGTCTTTCAAATTTGCCAACTAATTATTTGCTGGAGCGAGTGGGTTGTTTATCTTGCCACATGCTCTTGTTTTGCGTTTATGCTGTAAAGCCTTCACAACCCTTTAGAACAAGGATTTTGGAACATCTGACTGATATACATTGTAAAAATGATGCATAATACATTATAAAAACATATTTGAAACCACCCTGGGGCCATGTTTTGTTTTTGGGCATTGAGTGTTTGGTCCTGAATTCGCCTAATAAGTTAGATGCTATATATATATATATATATATATATATATATATATATATATATATATATATATATATATATATATATATATATATATAATCTTTCACTTTGGTGATGTATCTACAAGTGACTTTTCAAATTACTCTTGGGGCTGAAAAGTTTATATAACAGTGATGAAGGTGGGGGTAGCTACCGAAATCAGTCTATACCTTTACTACTCACCGCATTCTAATAAAATTGGATTTTTAAACACTTGCATTGATTATTTATTTTGCATTGGAGCTGGATTTGATTTTGGACATTGAAACTAATCCTGACTTCCTAAAATGCAACATACAAATGCCTAGAGTTTATGCACACAATTTCTTTTTAACAAGCCTGGATAAGAAACCTTAAGACTTAAATTATATCTATATCAGAAACTTGGCTAAAACCATGTATCCAAGATAAAGAATTTCTCAGAGTAATAACATATGTAGCTACAACAAAAATACTAAAGACTCTAGAGGAGTTGGTGTTTTAGATGCATCAAAAAATGGAAGAAAAGCTGCACATCATATGGATTTGTCTTAAGCAGCTACTTTTAGTGATTATGTTATGGTTCCATGATTGACACATGTACGTCTCTGGGACTTCAGCATAACATGGAACAAGCCAGATAGCAATGATCTAACATGTGAAGTCTGATCTCTAGGGTTTTTACAGATAAGTGCATGTGCGCTGAAAAGAGACCTTCATACTGGAGCAGCAAACATCATTGAGTGCCTGTTGACAAAACTGGAAAACGACTGTAGATGCACTGGCATTGTACCAAGTAACACAAGTGACTACATGGCAACATTTGTAATCTGGGAGCACAAGCCAACAGTTTCCCAGCCAATAATTGTAGAAATCACAAGTCTTAAAATCCTTTTTCTAGAGCAGATAAGTGAAACTGTTATGGTCCTGCAGTGATCATGCTACTGACATTAATTCTCTATTGTACATTTTTAGCTTCTTACTCATGAATATATTAAACAAAAATGCTCCTTTGAGGAAAAAAAGAATTAGAAATAGCATACTTCCTTGTTAATAAATAACTGTGACAGTTACTTACAGTTACTGTGACTGATAAGTCAACCTACACAGCAAAGCTAGAAATATCTGTTGGCAACAAACTAGAAAAGTCAGCAAAAATACCTAACTATCTTTACGTTTGCATATAACTTAGTGTTTTATGTGACTTTTTATATTACCTAACATAGGTATGTGACATTTTTTGTACTACTCTTAACCTATGATCTCATTTGCTGTATCAACGCACCACTCATCCGTTTATCTTTGCCCAAAACTGAGCCTGAAATTGTCCTATATGGATCAGTGCTCCATCATGTAAACAAATTAAAATAAAAAATAAAAATAAATAAATAAATAAAGTTGCACACTAAAATTTTTGCCATTTCTTTGTCCCTGTTGTCTTCTGATCATCAGCCTCATCCCATCCAATTGGTCTTTTCATTTTATATCACAGGAGCAAGGGTTAGCTGGGAGTGGCCATCGTTTAGTCAGCTTTCAAGGGCAGTTTGACTTTTTTCATTATGTGCTTCCAACCTACTGAGGATGACCAGATTTCAAGGAAAGGGGGCATGCAATGCTGGACAAGTATCCTCACTTTTGCAAGGGGAATGTTTGAAAGTAGCTCTGCTGGTCTTCCCAGAGCATGGGCAGTGGTTTCTCTGGTGTTCACCAGAAAATTCACAGTACTATATGTGTTTCCAAAGTGCCTACTCCCATCTACCCCCCAGGAGAGACAAATGGGACATGCCCCTTCACTCATCCACCCTGCCTCTTTGGCTCCTCTGTCAGCAGGCCTGCTAATTCCCTTCATTACAGGAAGGACTCCATCCCTCTGCATCAAACAGCCAGGCTTTAGACTACAGCTTTGGTGTAACCAGAAGCTTTCTGAACTAATATAAACAAAATTATTGTAATATTTACAGAATTTCTTGGTCTTCTTTCCCTTGAGAATATAGCAAATACATTTGCTGACTTATTTCACTCTGACATACTAAGACCCTCCAAGATGCATGGATGTCTTGATATCAACTATTGTCAAGTGGATTAAGTTAACCACAACTTTACATTTCAACCTACCTTCTTACTCTTTGTAAGAAAATTGCTGTTTATACCAAAAGACCATACTCTGCTTAAGTAGACAATCTGCCTATTGCACACATGAAAGTTTGCACGACTTATTGTGCTACTTCCTATAAAATAATATAAAGAATAAAGAATAATATAAAGAATCTACTCTGATGATTCCTTTACAAAATTATGGAAAAAAAGCTAAACTGATTTCACCTGCACAGACGTAGAGGAATAAAAATAAAACAAAAATGAAACAGAAATCTACAGGCCATTGATTACTTTATTTATTTAAGTTTATTAACTGGGGAATGAACTAGTCCTGGAACCCTTTTCAGCTGTTGCCTAGGTCAATGGCAGACGTAACAGAATCAGTATAAATTTATGAGCAATAGAGAACAATTACTGTCTGAAGAAAATACAAAGGTAAGCAGAAATGCTTAAATATTGTTCATAGAGATAACAAATGATTAGGTGTAGTGAGTATATAGATATGCAATTTACTTATAAATACAAGGGGCTGGTTGCAACAAGAAGGTTACATTATATTATGTTATTAATTTGAAGAGTGTGATATGACTGTAGAAGTGCGCAGCATAGGGCTACCCTTGATCTCTGAAGCAATTACATTAAGAATGTTTCTGAAAGAAAGTTTGAAGTGGTTTACAAAATTTATGGAGAGTGTGATTCTGATATAACTTGGTCTATTGTCGAAGACTCTTGAAAGAGCTGTGAACACTCGTGTATACTCAACTTATGGTACTGGGCTGATGGAGTGCAGCCCCATCCATATGAAAAATTGCTTTGAATTGCTTCAGACTTGTTTTCTATTTCTTTCTCTTTTTTAACAATACTAACATTTTTCCTTCTTAGGATTCAGAACTTGTGTGCACTGAATTCTGATTTCTGTAAATAAGAAGTCTTAATCAGTTGGGTTGCTTTCTAACAGAATTTTTCCAGCATTTATTTATACCCACCAACAGAGAATAAGGAGTTTATGCATTACTGCATGACCTTCTGTCATTTTGTGGATACAGAAATGTCACTTCAAATGGGTCTGTTTAGACTAATATACAAAGCAGCAAGCAATCATTTCTCATTGGCTCTGGTGCTTGAGGTAGTCTGAATAAACATAAAAAATTGACTGTGGATAGAACATGTGGAAAACCCTATGTATATTTTATTAAATAACTTTTTAAAATTATATAGTGATGTAGTCCACTGAATGATTCACTGACCTCTAATAGTTATAAATAATAATGTGGCAAATTTATACGTGCTTTTAAAATTTTTCATGATATTAGTTTAGAAATCATGTTTGACATTGAAGTTAATAATAGTTTAAGAACTGTTAAACACAGTAATTTGAAAATTCCTCACTAAAGTAGGTCAACACATTGTTAGACACTCATTTATTACTGTCAAGATGACCCATCTCTAGAACAATCTACCTGCACATATAAGATCTGCAAAGGGATTTCACTGTTTTAAAAGGAGTTTGGATGCTTGGTTTGGTAACTGGGTGTATGAATTTCTATTACATGAATCTGTGCTCTTAGATGGCTCTTGGGCCTAAGCACTATGTATGTATGCATGTATGTACCTGTTGTTAAGTGGGTTATGTTCAATTGTGCCATTGCAAAACAGCCTGAAGGACATTATGTATTTTTTATAAAGTTAATCTTGTGTGTGTGTGTGTGTGTGTGTGTGTGTGTGTGTGTGTGTGTGTGTGTGTGTGTGTGTGTGTGTGTGTGTGTGTGTGTGTGTGTGTGTGTGTGTGTGTGTGTGTGTGTGTGTGTGTGTGTGTGTGTAGAGGAGAGAGCAGATTGTAGTTGGAATGTACTGTATGCACCTGACAGAAATTTTATTTATTTATCTGACATTTCTTACCAGTAAAGCCCAACTGGGCAATAACTCCTTTTCCACAGTGGCCCAGAGAAAAATCTCAACATTAAATCAAGTTTACAGACTGATAGAAGATAAAATAATGTCATATATGTATGTGTGTATGTATATATATATATATATATATATATATATATATATATATATATATATAAAAGGATCTACTGTCTTTGAACAAATTTATGTTTTGCATAAATCCACTTGTGAATTTCCTATTTTGGTGAAACGGAATTCGCACAAATCAAGTAGATCCATATATATATATATATATATATATATATATATATATATATATATATTTATATAAAATATTTACAATAGCCATTTACAAGATTGTGTACATAGGGCATGGGTGCAATCAATTAAAATGAGAGTAGAACAGACCTCACACATTAGAAGAGAACATGCTGCAATAATAAAGCAAAATTATGAGTGCTTGCTTAATACTAATTTAATTGTCAGCCCACTTGTCTACCTATCTGCCAATCAAGCAATCTTTATGCCTTCCTATCTAATTATCCAGTTATGTATCTGTCTATTTATCTAATCTAATCTAACATATCTAATCTAATCTAATCTAATCTAATCTAATCTAGCAGCCTATAAAATAATGTTGGAATTTGCAGGTGGAAAAAAACTGATGTGATGACTGAGCAGCAAACACTGTATGCTTGTAAAACCACTATTTTGCACTGACTGGAAGCTCGATGTTCTCCATAATTGCCCATAGTTTCAGCCTAACCATAGCACCCATATGTCTATTACAAAACTGATGATGATATCACCAACTGTAAGAACAGAATAGTTATATTTGATGCATTATCTTTCATCTTCTTCAAAACCTTTTAGAGTCCAATGAATCCAATATGCATTTAACTCCACCCTTCTGCATTCATCCATTCATTAATGTTGAGACTCATTTCAAGGCTGCAGTTTGGATTTAACACCATGAATCTTAAAAGACAGGGTAGTCCTGTACAAAAAGACAAAGTTAATAGTATTTCCTAAAACTACTGCAAATCCACATCCAGCTCTCTTCCGTGAACTATTTAGGGTATGACAGGCCTTACAGAAATCTTACCAAATTGGAAACACTTGTATATCATGCTGGACTATAAATTAAGCTTTCAAGAATACACTGGTGCCACTGTATAAGCATATTATATGTAGCTATGTGGCCTATACATTGTTTATATTACTCCTTCCTGTTAGACAGAATGAAAATGATTACAGAATTGTTCATGTTACTTAACTGCCTATACAGATTGGAGGTACTTGGAAACACTTAACAATCCACTATTACCAATATATCAACTATGTACAAAAGATAGGCAAATTTGCTTTTGGTCGAAAGACAATCACCACTGTAGTGTCATAAAAATTGAATGTACTATCCATTAAAAACAAAATCACTTACTTATATGTAAACATTTGTCACTAAACTACAACAACCATGTCCAACTCTAAGCAACTTCATTTCCAAGCATTCTCCTAATAGACAACGCTATTCCTCCAACTTAAACAAGTTAAAAGTAAATAAATGCCCAAAATTAATGTTATATCACCCAGGGCCCATCTACAAGAATATATGGAATGACCTTCCCTGTAATCTGAGCATCATATCAAGTTATCCAACTTTCAAGAGTAAGTTAAGAAAACATCTTCTCAATCTTAGTGTCTACTCACTCTGCAACCCATTCTACTACAAGGTCACATAATTTCTAAGACATCCTTAAGACACTTCAAAACTCAATATAATCATGATGGCAACTTTACTATAGGTCTTCAGACTCACCCATTTTTCCTCAGCCACTCTTCCATTTATATATTTAACTACCCATTCCACTATCCTCATTACCTTCCCTTTCCCAATATCTACATATTTCCCCTTCATTATCTTCAGTCTTTTGAAATGTTTCTCCAGTAGTATTCCAAAAACAAGAAACTATATAACCTTTACTGCTAGATTGCATCCAAACTACAACTAAACTTAGCTTTGTAACTACATAGTCTTATAATCACTGGATCAGTTGTTTCCAGCAGTTGAAGTCACCATTTAGATTGATTCACAACTCACTGACCCTTCCCAACCTGTTTAACTCTTAGCTCATTCTTTGCTAGTACTATTTCCATGCTAACTATTCCTATATTGTGTCATGAGCATTAGTCAATCTTTAAATGACAAACCTTTGTGCCTTGTTACCTTTTGTATACTCATTTGATGTCTTAAAGTCTTCAGATGTTTTCTCTGTCATTATCTTCAAAAATAATTTGTTTGTATAAGTGAAAGCTTTGTATATAACAGATGGCAGTAGCAATGCATTACTTTTTCTCAGTTATTTTTGTAAATCTACCTTTTTATAAAATTATTCCAACTGTTTACTGATAACACGTGATATTTTTCCTTCAGTTATATTTTCTTGTTTCCGTCTATCTCAATTTTTTTGTCTATTATTTTATTCATTTTGTTTTGTATTATTCATTCAATATTCTGTTGCCTTGCTAGTTAAGATGCATTGCACTTATGTCCTATGGGCTTTTCCTCCACATTTTACATCTGAAAAAGGTCACTGCCCAGAGGGGCTAATGCAGTCAACAAAATATACACATATAATTAAATAAAAATCAGGTAAACAAGTCACTTTCTATTTATCATATTAAATACAAATTTATTACTCCTTTTTGTACCAATATTACCATTCAAGATCTAAAACATCCATTTCTGTTGTCAAAAACTATAATCTAAAAATATAATACACATTTATATTTGCTAACTACTACTAACAAAAATATAAGTACTCCTTCCTTGTTTATCTAAATAGTTGTGTTATTCTGTATGCATCTTAATCCTTCCCCATTTATAGTACTAATTGAATGTAACCCATTATGTCACGTTAGGAAGTACAATTTTTATTGTGTCATAGTTTCATATTACTGCATTTAAGTATGAAGACCATCAAAGACTGTAGATTCCTTGAAACCATACATAAATACTTTTGTTCCATATAGTCATTTAACTTCACTTTAAAAATGTCCAGTGATAAAGACTTTCAAATGTGCAAAGGTAATTTCATTGTCTTGTTCCTGTACATTTTATCCATTGTCCCCATTGGAAGAATATTAGTAAATTGTCCAGTTAGTGTTATTCCTAAATCATTTCTTAAATTTGTACTGTGTCTTGATTTGTAAGGTAAACATAGTTTTCTTCTCCATAGCATTCTGTACCCTGTACTGAATAAGTTCAAATTTCAAAGCCTTTCTTTCATCAGTCCTCTGAGTCTTTTAATAAATTCCCTTTGAACAAACTCCAGTTTTCATAAATCTCTAACTGTGAGTTTGTACAGTACAATATTATACTGTAGAACTGGGCTAACCATGAACTTATAAAGTGAATTTGATGAAGCTGGCTTTCTTGTGGTTATAATCTTGGATATTAGCTCCATTTGCCTCACTGCCTTTGTCTTGATATTTGCAACATGCTTCTTGAATGATACTCCATGACCTACTTGTATACCTAGGCTTCTCATATTATCAACTATTTCTAACTGGTGGCTGTTAAGTGTAACTCTTACACCTTCCATTTTCTCTACAAAAGTGTCATATTTTAGCTCACATCAAAGCTTAAACTGACTTCACTTGCCCATGAAGTTATTTTGGCTAGATAAGTATTTCCTTTAGTTATATTCTTATTATTATGGATGGCAGCACTGATTTTGCAGTCAACAGCATATTTAATCATCCTTAAGCCTGAGTGTTACCCAAAGATTAACATGTCGATTGACCTTTAACTGGAGTTTCTTTAAAATGATTTTATGTATGAGAGTGTCAAAATCTTTACTAACATCCAGATATATTACCACACTTCGGTATCAAAAGATATAAAGTAGAGAAAATAAATTGTAAAATGTTGTTAGACTTGTTAGTGCCCCTTCATGAATCCCTTTTGTGTAGTGTCACATTCTGGTCCATATTTCTGTGGTCTTATAGAATATTGGGATAGGCAGCATTCAAAGTATTTCCCTATGGCTGAGGTGACAATACTTGCAATACATTCTGTATTTATTAAGTTGAGTTAACAAAGTTACATTCTTCTAGTAAAAGCAGTGGTCTATATAAATAAAAATATTTTACAATGTACATTTTAATAAGTAAGAGAAAAACCTGTAAACAGTCTTATATGATAGGAATAATTAATCACAATTCATCATCCTTTCACTACTATGATGCTCTCTTAGTATACTAAGCACATTAAACTCTACAGACTGTAACCCCTCTATAAAATATATATGTTTATTTTTCTATACATTTACCTTAACTTTGTTTTCTAATAACATGAAGTAGCCTAAGGGTACACAATTATCTTTATTAAAGAAAAATAACTCAGTATATTCCTTTCCATAACTTTTGAGACTCTAGCAAACTTTCAAAAATAAAACTACAAACATTTATATTTCATTATGCATTACTAATAAAGTGCTTTTTTGTGTTGCACCAAGTTCTCAATTGAATTATGCGCAGAGAATCATTCAATCATTCATATTTAAATGTAAAAATCCTTCCTTCTGTTTTCAGTAGTATGTATTATTTCAGCTACTAATTAAAACCTTACCCCTCATATTCCTATTCATGCTTTGACTTCAAATGCAGACTCAGGCTGTAGCCTAAAGCTAAAAAAAAATAATCTCCAGCCATAATGTAACATTATCTTTTTAGTTACTGTTTTTTCTTAAATAAACATTTTATCAATAATCAAAAATGAGTGAAAAACAAATTTTATTTCACTTCCTGGAATGCAGATACTACTCAGCTTAGCTTAACAAAAATCTACATTTAAAATAGTATCACACACATCTCCTCCCTTCACATATATAGTTTTTTTTCACACAGAAAGCTCAAACAATGAAACTGTACTAAAAAAAGAGAGTCTTCCAAGTCCATTATTCAGGCTGTCTTAAAAAAAGCCTAACCACCATAAGACTTTATCCTACCAAGCATGTCATAAAATAATCAGAAATAATGACTGATAAATAGTCAAAGAATGAAGGCAGTAATGTAAGTCCAATTATGTGCTAATAACACCACACAATGAAATAAGTACCACTGTATTTGTTATATATTTTAAATTGGTTCTACGGGACTTCAGACTTCATTGTGTTCAAACAATTCCATTTAAAACATATCCTAGCAATCAGTCATATGATTAATGACATTATTAAAACTATTCATATAAACAATGAAAACATTTTAAATACACAGAAAATGTTAAATGCACAGAAAATTTTAAATAATAAACATATTAATAATTCAGAACAAATTGTATTTCCTATTCATTCTAAATAGTTTTTAAAATGTAAAATATTATTTAAACCCATTCCATGATTTGCATCAAGTAAAATCTGACATTTATATTTGACATACTCCAACCTGACATCTTTATTGCCACTTTTAGCAACCGTGAACATAGAGAAAACAAATTTCTTAAATGTTTTACAAGTTGTGGAATGTTTGACTACTGCATTCAGAATACTGCCATTTTCAATGGCTACCAAATGCACTTATATTCTGTCACGTAACTGTCTTTTGGTATTTCATGTATGAAACAACTCTGGTCACATAGCAATTTAAAACACATAATCTGATAAATGTGTAAAAAACATTTGGAACATATGTTCTTTAAATGTGTTAGCACAAAAAAGTTATGTGGTCCTTCATTTATCTCTCTACAATAACTACAACTCAAGTACTTGTGTGTACCCTTTTTACTAGTCACTTTGTTTTTGTATTCTTTTTCCAAAATTTCAAAATATTTTTATATTTTTACTTCTTTTGTTAATAAATTTAGGCTTATTTTACCAAAACATCTCTATAACCTTCTAAAATTATTCAGTTTTCCATTATAATATTTTATAGGAAATTGCAAAGGTTCTATCTTTGAAATCTTTGCCTCCATTATAGGCCTCAATATGGGGGAGGGTATTTATTTTGAAAATCACTCCAACTTTAGGATGTTTTACCTCAAAAAGCTCATACATATCATGTCTTATCACACCTTGCATTAGACTGCCATATAGTCAAACATGTATTTTTCTAGAATGTTTGTTCAATTCCTTCTTAGTTATTTTACACTACCTTCATTGTTATTCTGTGGAGATGTAGAAGGTTCACCTATTAATAGTAATTGTCATGTGTTTAATGTAATTGTTCCTTGTTAGCATTCAATTCTCTATATAAATATATGTTATATATATTACTATGTTATACTAACCTTCATGAGCAGACAAGTGTTGTTGCTGCAGACTATGTTAATGGCTAGTGTCCACACCACCTCTAATTATTCCAGTGCCATCATCTTCTGTGTCATAGTCATCCCCACTGATGGAGAGGAGGTATTCATTATCTGGTGTTAATGGGATAATTGTTGGCAGACCCCCCTGTACTGGTAGGGGCAATTACATTCTGCCTTACCTTGCTTCTAGCATGCCCTACAATTGTAATTCCCTCTCTTCTTGCACTGAGTTAAAGTGCAGTTTCTGACACCTATTGCATTAATATTAAGTACAACTTGATTGCAGGTTTTGGTCCTCTCATCTTGTTTGGGCCCGCCTTTATCAAACAAATGTTTCCCATCTGTCCTAAGGGCTCCCATGAGGATGCAGTTTTCCTCATTGCTGAAGCTGTTTTTTCTCTGCCTTGATCCCTTGTTTTACATCATTATTGCACATGAAAAAAAGCAACAGTTATGCAGAAAAAACCTTTAACATAATTATCAGTCAGGCAATACAACAGTGACCATGTGTTCCTTCATACCTCCTATAAAAAGTTAATGCAAACCAAATAATTATATGCATATGCAAAATCTCACTCTAACAAAGTAAAGTTATGCTGTGCTAATTTCTGCAGCATTATTCCCAGCAGTACAGCAATTCCCACTTTAACAGATTTCCCCCCTAACCCCAACCATTTTCATGCACTGTCAGTTTTCAGTCTTTACTGATACTCAGAAATCTTCAAGTAAGAACAAATTATGTTCAGCCAACAACACATCCCTACTATTTAAGTATTTACAATTAAATCACATATGTGTACACAGTCACTGCTTGACACCAAACTAATGATTTTATCAGAAATCATATCTTTTCACACTATGGCTGTAATCATTCCACACTTACAAATAACAGCATTACACTATTCATTAAAGCCATGATAATATGCCTGTGTTATCAGTAAAATAAACATTTCTTCAATGTATTTTATATCATTTTAAGTGTTTCATATTACATTTTAAAATTGTTATTATTTTTTCCTTATTTAAGGAAGTCTACTGTTTCCCAAGTCATTTGCCAGCTAACCTGCGTAATTGCAAGTTAATATGGTGGCGCTCAACTATTTCATGTACATTCAAGTCCTTTTACATGTTTTATATGCAAATTAGGCCATTTTATGTTTAGCTCTGTGAAGTGCAATAATACAGGAACGTGTACGGCCACTTATGCACGTAAGTCGCTCACGGCTGTTTATGAAAGCACCCTTGGGCTGATGTGACTGCGCTGTGGACAGCAGCAGCAGACTCTGCAACAGTCCTCAGCATTCCCCAGTATGTCACAGGAATGGGTAGATCATGTTATATATATATTCTGAAAAAACAAAATGGAGTCATATGTATTACAGTTTGCAAAACCATGAAGTGTAATCTCTGCCCATCTAACCTCATCTGGCACACCTTCTCACCTCAACCACTCAATACTTAATAAAAGTTGGTTATCACACACATAGGAATATGTATTTATGCCTCTTCACAAAAAAGCACGCACAAAAAAAATATTACTGCTACTCCAGTTAAGGAATAAATGACATTCTGGTGTAATATTTCCAAAAAGATAAAAATATAGCAAGTGCAAGGTAGAGCAGTAGTAGGAATCACAAGTATTAAAAAAAGAAAATGATCATTGGGTGCTGTTTTATATGCACCTTATAAATGAAATGTGATGTATTCCTTTAAAATACATGTATGTTTCAAAGCATTTTTGGTTAAACTAAACTTGCCAATAATAAGAGTGCATGCTGCAATGTCCCTGATGGTTAACTGGGTCTGGTTAAGATGGTATCAAACCCCAGAGGGAGTCATTCTAAACCAGTGAACCACAGCCCTGCTCATATGTTCTTCATTCTGCCCTCTAATCATAGCAGTACCTGTTATGACATAAGCTGGTCTGATAAGAAGACTAATATTACGGCCTACCTTCTCAGGACTGCATATCTGGAAAAGACTGAGGCATGCACAACAGGTTCAGATTGGAAAAAGATCAATATCTGTCAGGAGTTGGGTGAGCACCAGGAATCCCTGCAGGGTTCACCAGCTCCCGTCAGCTGTGCTGTCATATGTAAGATGGCCTACAAAGCATAGGTCTGACCAGCTGGGTAAGTGAGATGACAGGTAGTGGCAAGAATGCCAGAGTTCTATAGGAAGTCTAATTTTTTTTCTGTGGGTCAGATTAAATACAGATTAAAAATAAATATAATAAATATAATAAGGTTGCATAATTGAAAGTATTTGCTGCAATAAATATTTGTACTTGCAAATACCCAAATACCTATAATATTATAATAATACAAAAGAAAGCATAAAGTACTTGTTCATGTATCTATACTGAAAGCCAAAAAGAAAAACAATGTTCTAAAATGGCTAGAACTTCCTACTCTCTTATCCTTAAACCAGCTTACCCTGACCCACTCTATAGTATACCTACCCGACAAATGTCCAGCCATACACAACCTAGTACAAATACACCTCAACAACAAGATCCTGAGATCCTCAACAAACTACTATTAAAAGTTACAAAATCCAGCCACAGCTTTGGACACACTCTTTATTCTAATAACATCTCTAAAGCATGGAACTCCGTCCCTCAGACTATGCTAAACACAACTAACCCAGCACAGTTCAAAAACCTGATAAAGATCCATCTAAATGACAACTGGTTATGCTCTTGCTCTTCATCAGGCTGAACTTACTTGACATTACCCCACCTCTGCAAACCTTCTTGCTCTTTTTCATCTTACTTCACTGATGTATACAGTGGATATAAAAAGTGTACACACCCCTGTAAAATGCCAGGTTTTTGTGATATTAAAAAAGAGACCCCAATAAATCATTTCAAGACTTTTCCCACCTTTAATGTGACCTATAACTTGTACAAGTCAATTGAAAAACAAACAAATCTGTTAGGGGAAAAATATAAAAAAATGTACAATAAGCTGTTTGCATAAGTGTGCATATCCTTAAACTAATACTTTGTTGAAGCACCTTTTCATTTAATTACACCATTCAATCTTTTTGGGTATGAGTCTATCAGCATGGCACATCTTGACTTGACAATATTTGACCACTCTTCCTTGCAAAAGCACTCCAAATCTGTCAGATCGGGAGGGCATCTCTTGTGCTTAGCCCTCTTCAGGTCATCCCACAGATTTTCTATTGGATTTAGGTCTGGGGTGTGGCTGGGTCATTCCAAACCTTTAACTGTCTTCTGGTGAAGCCATTCTTTTGTTGATTTGGATGTATGTTTGGGGTCATTGTCGTGCTGAAAGGTGAAATTTCTCTTCATCTTCATCTTTCTAGCAGATGCCTGAAGGTTTTGGGCCAAAAGTGTATACCAGTGTATTTGGAACTGTTCATAATTCCCTCCAACTTGACTAAAGTCCCAGTTCCAGATGAAGAAAAGCAACCCCAAATCATGATACTGCCACCACCATGCTTCACCATGGGGATGGTGTTCTTTTGATGATGCAAAGTGTTGTTTTTGCACCAAACGTGCCTTTTGGAATTGTGGCCAAAAAGTTCAACGTTGGTTTCATCAGACCATAACACATTTTCCCAAATGTTTTTGGGAGACTTGATGTACTGTTTTGCAAATTTTAGCTGAGCCTGGATGTTTTTCTGTATAAGAAAAGGCTTCCATCTTGCAACCCTACCCCATAGCCCAGACATATGGCGAATACAGGAGATTGTTGCCACATATAGTACACAACCAGTACTTGCCAGAAATTCCTGCAGATCTTTCAGTGTTGCTGTAGGTCTCTTGGCAGCCTCCCTGACCAGTTTTCATCTTGTCTTTTCGTCAATTTTGGAGGGACATCCAGTTTTTTGCAACATCACTGTTGTCCCATATTTTCTCCACTTTTTGATGACTGTCTTCACTGTGTTTCATGGTATATCCAATGCTTTAAAATTTTTTTTTGTATCCTTCTCCTGTCTGATACCTTTCAACAATGAGATCCCTTTGATGCCTTGTAAGCGAACTATGGCTTTGCTGTAGCAGGGAACTGAGTAAATGTCAGGAAAATCCCACTAGGACAGCTGAACTTTATTTGGGGTTAACCAGCGTCTCTTTAATTGATGGCAGGTATGTACCCGAGAAGACTGAATGTTGTAATTAAATCAAAAGGTGCTTCAACAAATTATTAGTTTAAGGATGTGCACACTTATGCAACCAGCTTATTGCACATTTTTTATATTTTTCCCCTAACAGATTTGTTTGTTTTTCAATTGAATTGTACGGGTTATATGTCACATTAAAGGTGGGAAAAGTTTTGAAATGATTTATTGTGGTCTCATTTTTTATATTACAAAAACATGGCATTTTAACAGGGGTATGTACACTTTTTATATCCACTGTATATAACTTTCGGCAAAATAATTGTAGGTATTGTATGTTATTGGACAAATATTAGTGAATATTAATTCCATTGTATAGCACTCTTTCTTTATGATCTGTATAATTCTTCTGATCTGTAAAATTTTGTGCTGTTATACTGTGTGTTTTCTTATGTGGAGCTTTTCTCCCCGGGCCTCCACTGAAAATGGGCAATTAGCCCAGTTGGACTTCCCCGGTAAACAAATGATAAGTAATTAAATAAATAAAATAATGTTTGCATTTCCATATTTTCATTTAGTATTGCATTAACTTAGGTAGAAGTTAAATTACATGCAGATGGTTTGTGTAGTCCAGGAGATATTTATTAGTATAGTAATTGTATAATAAAGTTATTTCTTTCTCAATTATAACTGCACATATAAGATGTCTGAACTCAGTTAGGCACCACACCCTAGTCAGAGTGGTGATTGAGGAAGAGGGTGGGAGTGGGAGTTGCGGTATCAAGTGAATATGCAGCACGTACTTTCGTGAGATATGAACAGTAATATTACCTCTGTATTACCTATGCATACATTTTCAAATCACCCCCTTATATGCTTAGAATTGTTAAGGAAGAAGAGGATCAAGCACAAGCGCTCGTACAGTAAGGAAATGAAAACTCCCATGACTTGCTATGTTGTTCTATGTATCTACACCTTCTGGCTGATCAAAAGTCACAGATTGTTACATGCAATGCATAACATTAAAAAATAAAATTCCACCAAAATGTATTTGTGTTTATAATTTACAATGAAGGGAAAATTAGGAAATTATGACAATTTAGACACTAATACTTTCATCAAATGCATACTAAGAAAATACTACAGTAAAATGAATGGTTTAGAAAGAATAATTGTATACTTAATGTTAAGGAAAGAGTGAAATACAGGGAAACATGAATTGTCTTATGTCTTCTCTTTACAGCTGAAGAACAAATCTCCTAGAATAGGTGAAAGCAGGACAGGTGCATAGTGAGACTGGCTGAACCACCGATAAGCCTGAATAAAGTAGTAAACAGTACTTCTGTCTTTAACTCACTTTATTACTGTAGATAAAGAAATAATTAGCACAAAGTAGTAACTGAAACACTAGACTACATTCAGTATGTTATTGCAAGCAAGAACAAGAGATGTATGTATCAGTATATAAGTGCAGTGTTCTGCCTTTAACTGATTTTATAAGATGTAAGTATTTATAATGGGTGTTCACAGTACAATATTACAAACAAATGTATGTCAGGCACAATTATGATCATTTTGCTTGTGTGGTATACTGAACATGCAAACTCTACCAGTACTTAACAGCAAACATATCCTGCCAAGTATGCATAAGCATTTCCCATAAAATTTCATTCCAAAGTCTGCATAAGCACTTTGCATACAGTTTCAAAGAAAAGTCTGCATGAGCACTTCCCATATATTCTGTTTTACTTCGATAAAGATTTATAAAATAAAAATGTTTTCAAGTAAGAAACTGAATGGGCAGGATTCACGAAGTCTTGCACGGAGTGTAAGAGACGTGTAAGACTCCATGCAAGCCTCGCGATCCAGGAACAGCCCGAAACTCCGTGTAAGAGACCAGCTAAAACGTCTCTTACACGGACTGGGCGTGGATATGCTAAATACCTCACTTGCAGCCGAAAGGCATGCAAATGAGGTAGAGTAGCGATCCACGAAGCAGAAAGCAGCCCATGTAAGAGCTGTTTTAGCTGCAGAAATGTACTCAGTTGACAACTGAGTACGTTTCTGCAAAAATCACAATGGAGCCATGTCAGCTCCAAATAAAGGGTGCATATGTGTCAGGCAGCATGCCAATGGCCAAATATGTGGCCACTGGCAAGGTACCCCGATGCAAATATGAAAAATAATTTTTAAACGCAGCGCAGCCCCGGGCAAATGGGTTGTGCTGTATAACACATAAAAATGAAGGTTATAAACCCACAAATGTGGGCTTTATGCAATACATGGATTTACAATACAGGGACCAGCAGACCAAAAACAACATGGCCACTGTTTAGTGGTTGCTAAGGGGGGAAGCTGAGTCTAAGAGATGTAACTAAGCATTAGTAGGCAATCTGATGTAAATGAGTGTTAGGATACTGAATTCCACTGTCACATAGCAAATGAGCACATTCTGAGTAGTGTAAGAGATACATAAGGGGGAGGAATAGAGTAGGAAATAGGTGACATCACAGGGGGGAATGGTAGAATGAAATGCAGTTCATTGGAGGTCAGTGTTACATGACAGATGTCAGACACATATCATGGAAAGAGGAGTGCCACAAGATAAGCATGGGAAAGTCAAGAAATGGAAGGTGTACACTGTTACTTACACCAAAGTTTCTTGTTGGGTGTGCATGCGCACGTGTGCACACCATGAGGCGTGGGTAGGACAGTGCGCACGCGTGTAAGGCAGACTGAGCATGTGGGAGCGTGTTGGTAGACTTTTAAGACTGTTTGCACTGGTGTGCGCGCATGTAGGGCAGACTGAGCATGTGGGAGCCTGTTGGCAGACTTGTAAGGCTGTTTGCGCTGGTGTGCGCACGTTTTAACCCGAATAAGCAGATTCTGAACCGTGTAAGCATGTGTGCGCGCATGTAAGCCACTGTGAGCATGTTTCTGCTGGTTTGCACATTGCTCCCCCCTGAGGAAACAGAAAGGAAAAAGGAAGCAACAGAATTAGTTGGAAGCTGGCAGGGAATACTGCTGGAGCTAGCAGGTGAAAACAATTAGAAGCAGGCAATTACACAGGCAGAATAGTAGCTCAGCCAAGCACTTAAAACTCTGCAAACAGCAGTGCAGGATGTTTCTCTCAAGAGACACTGCAAGACAGGAGTAAGCTATTAGAAGTGAAAACTGAAAAAGCTGAACTCAGAGCAGAAATGCTAGGGGCTGCCATAGCTGTCATAAGGAGACATAGGCGACTTGCTGAGGGTGGTGACAATGCAGATGGTGCCAGACAACCCACAGTGAGGAGACGGAGAAGAGTGTACAGGCCCAGGATCACCTACCATGGGTTACATGAGCTGGAGATAGTAGAGCACTATAGAATGGACAGAGACCTCCTGCAGCAAATTGTCGAGCTGTGCAGGCCACGCCTCACACACAGAACCAACAGAGGGGAACCCATCCCAGTGGAAACCAAGGTATGTGTTGGCCTAAGAATACTAGCAACAGGTACCTTCCAGAGACCAACTGGTGATATGATGGGGATATCACAGGCATCAGCCTCCAGGGTACTGCACCAGTTTCTGGATGCCATGTCAGCACATGTCGGCGATCATGTATATTTCCCCAATGCCCGTGAGGTATTGGCCAGCAATATGCGTCTCTTCCAGCAAATAGCGGAATACCCTGAGGTAGTGGGTGCAATAGACTGCAAGCACATATGCATCAAAGCACCAGCCGGTGAGCAGGGTAGGGCCTACATTAACCGCAAGGGCTTCCCCTCCATCAACTGCCAGGTCGTGTGTGATGCCCAGGGCATAATAATGAATGTGTGTGCTGGCTGCCCTGGGAGCTACCATGATTCCCATATCTGGCATTTGACGCAGCTGTACCAGACATTTGCCAATGGGGACATCCCACACGGACACCTAGTGGGGGATGCAGGTTATGCAGCCGTGGCTGATGACACTCATCAGAAACGCACACACACCTGAACAAGAACGCCATAATGAGGCACATGCACAAACACGTAATGTAATACGAGCGTGTGTTTGGGCTGCTCAAGTCACGGTTCCGGTGTCTGGACACATCTGGTGGAGCCTTGCAGTACTCACCAACTACATGTACCCAAATTGTCGTGGTATGTGCTATGCTACATAATATGATCTTGCGAAAACAGCTGCAGCAGGACCAGCATAGGGCCGGGCCAAACAGCCCCCCACCATTGCCAAGGCCATCACAGGCAGAGCATGACTTGGAGGAGGAACAACCTGAGCCTGCCCCAGTAGGCAGAAGGAGGCATGCCCAGTATGCCCTGGCCTTGGCAAAGAGGCAACGCATAGCACATACACTGGCTCAGTAGGGACCCTGGGAATGATACCCCTCTCTGACTCACTCATATAATAACATGGATGCCTAAAATGACATAACCTGCTCTCAAACATGTACAGTGAGTGTAATATGTGCATCCGACAGAGGCAGCCCTGCAGCACCACCTGAGGCATGAATGCCATGTGTTAAGTAATGTAACACAATGTAGTATATGCACACTTGAGGACCCTGACTAACATCCTACCCTCACCAAGCATGATGCCACAATATGACGATGGGATGATCAATTGCAATAATAAGTATTGCAGTTAGTCAAAGGGGATCCAATGTGTGCCAGCCTGGGATGACATGCTGAGCATGACATGATGCTCCACCTGCTAGGGGTGGTGTGCACCTATCAGTTCAGGCCTCATGGATACTGGTAAAGGCTATCATTACCCACAGCGTGCCCTGAATAGGTAAGGCTCAAAACACAAACCCACCTCCATAGGTACCACAAGGGATAAGAACCTAGATGTAATGCTACCCAATGCCAGAAGTATAAACAGCAAGATGCGTGCAGTGTAAACTCACCCAGTATGGAGAATGTTGATATCTGTCCTGTAACAGAAAACTGGGTCAAGGCTCACAACAGCACCCTAACACTACCAGGTTACACCTCAAACTGTGCTGTACAGTCTCAAAACATGGAACAAGCTACAAAAGGAAGGTGACTAGCAATAATTGTCAAGGATAACCACACCCCCATGTTGGTACCACAACAAGAAGCAGCATGGACTAGCCATGGTCAAGTAACAGTGGCTAAAACTGCTTCCCAGTTTATAGCCTGCTACAGACTACTGTCCTAACACCAGGAACTGCACCTGGCCTATGTTGGAATACATGAATATATCAAGCCCCCCAAACCGCATTATATTGGTTGACTGAAAATACCCAGACATAGACTGGGAGCATTATACTAGCTCCAACACTGTAGGAGAAAAGTTCCTAGAATCCATAAACCAAAATGCCCAGGAACAACGTACCACTCCCACAAGAGGGGTAAGCATACTGGATGTGATAATCAGCAACATGTGTACTGGATGGCAAGATGAGAAGTGTATCCCTCACTGGTAAGACCAGACCATAGAGTAATCACACTGGATATGCACATCCTGACCACAATCCCTGGCCAGAAAACCACAGTGGAAAACATGTGTAAAGCATAAGTTGCACCCCTCCAAACTGATGTGGAATCCATTAAAGGCCCTGTGCAGGTGCAAAATATGGGCCACACCTCAGAACCTGTTATACAGGCATTCCATGAACACAGCCAGGAATGCTTGGATTATGCAATCACAAATAACAGCAAGACACAATGCCATGCACGCAGGCATCTGGCATGCTGGACTCCAGCCATTATCAAACCATGCGAGAGAATGAGGAAGCTACTACATGATAGAGCAAACATAAAAAGGGAAGTAATCACTGATCAGTAGTATGTCAATAAAATATGTCCACACATACAATCCACTAAGGCCAGCTACAACAAGTAGAATCTGTGAATCCTCAGGCAATGTTACACCTTCCCCAAGTACACAGACAACCCTCAACTCCCCCCAAGAAATACAAATGTATGTGAGAGATGCAACCATTTATCCAAACCAGAGGCTGAGCTCCCTCAACTCAGTACTGTCAAAACTAGTCAGGAGGAGAAGGTAACCACACACACCACAAACCCAGTCGCACATAGACCTATCACAACTGCAAACCAAACACATAAACACAGAAAAACATTCCCGGAGGCCCTAATTACAAACACACCACATCAACAGAGGCCACCAAAGCAGACCCCCAAGCAACCACAACCTCCAAATATAGCACATGCAACACATAGTACACAAAGCTGGTGTGCTAAACAGTCACAAGCCAGAAGGAGAAACAACATGCCTGATACAGTTGTAATAGGTGACTCTATAGGCAGACACACTGCTGTCCCACTCACCAGACTGAACAAGGGAAAGGGTACAGTAAGCTACCTGTAGGCTGCTACAATGCGCCACATAACACAAGTACGCAGGTCACCCCAAAGCAAGTAGAAATATGATGCAGTCATTGTCCATGCTGGTGTGAATGACCTGAGATGTACCTCCCTGGACTACATGAAAAGAGACATGGATGAGCTCTCTGAGTATGTACTCCAGGCCGGTATGACACTGCCCGTTTGCAGCATCCTACCCTCACCAAGAATGATGCCACAGTACAAACACAGAATGATCAGCTTTAACAGGTGGCACAATTACTGCTGTCATTCCAAGAGGATCTAATGTCTGTCTGCTTGGGATGTCATGCATGACAAGCCATGCTGCTGTTCCAGGGATGGCTTGCACCTGTTACTCCTGGGCGTCTGAATATTGGATAAGGCTTTTGCCACCTCCATAGAGCCTTATGTAGGCAAGGCTGAAAAGACTAACCCACCACCCTAGAAAACATAAGTGGTAAGAAACATAAGGGTAATGCTGACCAATGCCAGATGTGTAAACCGCAATATGCATGCTCCTGAGGCCCTCTACAGTAGGGAGAACATTGATGTCTGTGCAGTGACAGAAACCTGCTGCAAGCCTACTGACAGCACACCAGCACTACCAGGTTATACCTCATATCATGTGTTATGGCCCCAAAACCTGGACCAAAACATAAAAGGAGGGGGAGTATCCATATTCAGCACAGACACCCATACGTCCAGGTAACTGACAATGCACAAAGCATCGGAGACCACCCATGTGCACCTAACCGTAGGCAAAACTGCTGTACAGTCTGTAGCATGCTACAGACCACACTCTCACACACAGGAACCCCACCCAGACGTCCTGAAGACACTGGACAGTATGAATGTCCCACCAAATACCAAACAAGGTACTCACAAATTACCACATAGGTGGTAAACCATTATGTATGGAAGGAGTAATCAGGGACCTAGGGACACAAGTGGACAGTAACCTGTTATGTGACACTCAAATTGCCAATGTGGCTAGGAAGACTGTCTATATTGGACACCATATCATGAAAGGATTCACATCTACGTCAACAGAGGTCATTGTGCCCCTGTACTGTTCTCTTATCAGGCTCATAATCTAGTACAATGCCTCATTTGGGGTGTACCTTACCTGACACCTGCAGCAGTTAGAAAGACCTCAAAGATACCTCACCAAGAGGATAAAGGGTCTCAAATATATGTCATATGCTGCCTGGCTGTAGACACCCCAGCTGAATGCAGTCACATACTGCCTACACAGAGGCATTGTATGTCTGTTGTACAAGGCCATGTCCAACACAGGAGTAATGGACATGCTCCACCCCAGAAAACCCAAAGCCATCGGAGCTGTGAGAGTGAGAGATGTCATCCTCAACACATAATGAAATAGGATGTGCTGGAGGGACAGATACATAACGCAGAGGCTCCCTACACCCTGGAATGGAATCCCACTCCATGTTAGGCAGAGCCCCTCACTGACTCTCTTCAACAGGAATCTTGCCAAGTGGATGGATGATCGTAGATGTACACTGGGGGTCTTCACTGTGTCACATCCAGACAGAGGCACAGTAAAGTAAATCATAAATGGCCATAATATTCACATAGCAAGGGGCGGCGAAAGACACACACACTCTGGCTAGGCTTACAAATGCCCTAGTGTGGATAGCCTAGTATGAACCTATGAACCTATGAAGATACAAATTGTACAGGACACTAAGGATAATCCCAAGGCTTACTCAACTGATGGTAGGAACCATGTTGGCAATTCACAGATATGCTCTGAATCACACAAATATTACAAACAACATACCAAACACACACACATATTGCCAACATACAACCTGACAGGTGCAGTGCAACCCCCCAGAATGCAAAATATCTATCCCAGCAGACTGCTGGCCCCCTGACATTGCAGATGCTGAGGTAACAGCCAGCATCTACAAAGCAAAACACACAGCAGCAATGGTATGAGATGGTGTCCTGGGCTGAGTCCAACATGGACTCCAAGAAGAATGGAATGTCAAATCACACTACTGCTCAATGTCAGCCTTACCATATGATATGTACCCAAAGAGCAGTGTACAACAACAGTGGTCCTTCTCAACAAAGGTGTTGCCTGAATGGATACTGCAAACTGCCACCCCAGAATCCTGACAAGCTTGGTCTGCACAGCTATGGAAAGGATCAGCATGTACCGCAGACATAAAGATATTGGGGACCTACTGACACTGGACCCTACCCAGTGTAGCTTTCTTAAGTGCAGATCCTGTCCCTAAACATGTTTGACTCATTTGAAACAGTCATTAAGGTCATTGATGAGGGCAATGTGGTCCACACAGCGTAGCTGGACCTTGCAAATGCTTCCATACAATACCCTACATGTTCATTATAGATATGCTCACCAGCTTAAATATAAACCCCTATGTCAGTAGAGGGGTTGCAAACCAGACCAAGGACAGAACTGACATGGTCAGACATGCTGCAACCATGTCAGACTACAAACCAGATATAAGTGGCATCCCACAAGGCTTGGTCCTGGGACCTCCCTCATTTGGTATATATGTCCCATAGGTACAGGCCAACATGGAAGGACTGCGTCTGAACATGTATGCAGAGGACTACAAACTGCCCACCATATCTGACCCTCCAGCTGACACAAGCATCCCACAAAAGAGCCACATAGAAACAGACAACTGGTGCCATAGCCATGTCAGCAAGCTAATTGCAGAAAAGTGTATAGTCAACCCCCGTGGATATACAGTAAGTGCCCACCAATTACCACATAGGTGTTAACCCATTACGTACCTAACATGTAATGAGAGACCTGGGGACACAAGGTGATAGATATCCTGCATTGGACAAACATGTGGCTGTAGTGTTCACAGAAACATACCATATACCCACCTAATCATGAAGGTTGTCAGATCTAGATAAGGGGAGGTCATTGTGGCTCTGCAGACATCCTTCATCAGCGTTACAATTGTCTACAATAGCCCCTGTGGGATGTACCTCAGCAGACACCTCCATCAACTGTAAAGTCCCCAACAGTACCTCACCAGGAGTATCAAAGAGCTTGAACAGATGCCATGTGTTGCCTGATTAAACAAACTGCAGCTCCACACACTGCCATACCACCCACCCAGAGGCAAGCTGTGCCTGATGTATAAAGCCATGTCCAAGCTGGAATCAATGAACATGCTGCAACTTGTACAATCTGAATGGCTGTGAGCTATGCACACGAGAGACCTGAACCCCAGCACTGACATACATAGGACAAGCTGTACTGCATGATCCATAACAAAGAAGCCACCCCCACTCATGAGTAAACTCCCAGTACAGGTTATTCATAGAGGCACTCATCGATTCTCCTCAAGAGGAATCGTGATGAGTGGATGGGAGGTGGTAGGTTTACCCTGGGTATCACTGTTATGTCACAGGTAGATGGAGGCACAGTATACTAACCATGACATATGTTATGGCAAACTCCACTTACAATGTGTATCGAAGGACAAACACACTCTCCGACTAGCATTAGAAATGGCCTAGGGCACATTGCTACTGTTTGCCAATGTACACCTATGTTGTGGAATACACTACCAATGTTGGACAAGCCTGGTATAAGTAGTTCATATCTGAACATAATGCAACATGGTCAGATGTGCACAACTGGCCCCTAACCAGGCTGTTGTGCTCACTATGGAAATGTAAAGCATTGATAGGACTAAAGCCCAGTATACTGTCCACCACAGTGAAAGTACTGAACAGTACACTATACAGTACTACAGTGTTAGGTCAGTATGAAAGGATGTTGACAACTGTATGCAAAGTATCCCATGCAAACCCTGCAGGCATAGTATAATCCCTGTTGTGTTCACACACAAAGCAGTTGGACAGTAACTACACAACATGACACATAACACACAACCATAAACGGGAGATATTGTTGAAGTTCACACACATCCACAAATGTGGTGGGCTGCAGAGTTCAACATATGGAAAGCACACACTGGGCATGCTCGCACACTTTGATAAATGAGACATATGTCAGACAACATGCCATGGGAAGGCTGAACTGGGCATGCTCACACACTTAAGCCAAATCACAGTTTAGCAGTTGGCCACACATATCTGGTATGTGTACGTGTTATTCCAGGAACCAACCACATTACAGCAATCTGCCCAGTGCACACAGTTAAATGACTACAGAGACATACATGATATAGTGGATCCCTCCCATATGCAAACATCTTCCACAGATACACACGTTGTTCATACAAACAGGGAATGCTATGGCAATAAAGACCTGCAAACAGTCTATCAGCAACAAATAATGTGCATCTGACAATTAAACATATGGGTGTAGAGGTCAACACTAGGCTGTTTGCCCTAGGGAATGACAGCTTAGCCAGAGTGTGCTTGGCGTCTGCCTCCCCAGTACAGTAGGCTACTGTGCCACTGTAAATTAGGTCACATAAGGCACCGTGTGAGGCTAGTGTGCTGTGCCTCTGTCAAGCAGGGACACAGTGGAGATCCCAGGGTTTGAATGTGCTAAGCTACATCCATGTTGTTGGTGTGTGCTGGAAGAGGGTTGCTGAGGACCTCTAACAGTAAGTGGGCATCAATAACAGACTGAGGGGAGCCTTATCTGCATTGCCTGGACAATTTCACTGTCAACACTGTGTTGTGATGATTATGTGGGCTTGAAGTGTCATGCCGGTACTGTTCAGAGATGTCCTCCCTCTGTGGGCTACTGCTCTGCAATGTATTAGCTCACTCTGTCTGTTGGACAGCTCATATATGGCTGGTGTACACCTGACAGGTGTCCTGTTGTGGAGCAGTCATGGGTATATTTGGGATAGCATGATCAATGCAAACCTTCCACATGCTCATAGAATGCAATTGTCAAGGATTATGCAGAGTGGCCAGGATACTCCCCCAGCATGGGTCCTTTGAAGTCTTCCACCCCAGTCTTCACAAGTGTAAAGTCTGCTTGTGATAAATACAGTTTGTTTGCAGTGACAACCTTGCCTGGGGTGGGGATGGGATATGGATGTCCAGGGAAAGGTGGGTATGGTCAGATATCAACAATGGTGGTCTACCTCTGGTGTGGAACAGTGAGTACCCATGTTGCAGATGGTCAGGTGCAATATGTATTCCCCCATGTGGCTGTGGTGAGTGGTTCTGCCATGGCACATGGACTCACAAATTGTAGTGGCTGTAGGGTAATGTTGTAGAGGCCTGAGTAGTTCCCACACACAATATGCCTGTACCTGATGTTAACAACTGGAATGGTGAATGTGAACACCTGCATATCCTGGCACTGTTCCCAGGGAAGCAAAGTGTGTGTCCTGGATGTGGGAGGGGTGTTCTGGACTGGTTGTGTTGTGTGTTACAGGTCCTGTGGTCATGAAGCATGGTATAGAACATAACCTGCCAGTGCGATGTGCATATCTGACCTTGAAGTAGGTGGCTGCAAATGCATATATATGCTATCCCCCTCCTGACAGGTAGTACTAGATGTACATACCTCTGTAGAAATAATGATGTCAGCACCCTATAAATACTGCAGGTGCAGAATTGATGCCCAGTAATTTGGATAGCGCGCTCTGTTAATGCGTCTCTCGCAAGTGTCATAATATAGTTAGGTAGGGGTTTGAACCTTGCAAATGCTCAGTGTGAGCAGGGTTGTTGTGTGTGCAAGTCTGTGTGAGGGAAATGTCCCTTTTGGCAACTGGGAAAACACACTACAGGATGCACATTCCCCTTTCTAAACACTGATGATGTCAGCACCCTATAAGTATAGCAGGGGAAGGGAAACCTCCCAATAATGCGAATAGCATGCTCCGCTAATGCGTCTGTCTCGAGTGTCATAATATAGTTAGATAGGGGTTTGAATCCTGCAAATTCCCAGTGTGTGTGGAGGGGGATTAGTGTGTGTGCAGGTCTGTATGAAAGAAATGTCCCCTTTTGGCAACTAGGAGAACACACTACAGGATGCACATTCCACTGTCTAAACACTGATGATGTCAGCACTCTATAAGTACAGCAGAAGAAGGAAAACCTCCCAGTAATGCGAATAGCGCGCTCCGCTAATGCGTCCGTCTCGAGTGTCATAACATAGTTAGGTAGGGATTTGAATCCTGCGAATGCCCAGTGTGTGTGCAAGTCTGTATGAAAGAAATGTCCCTTTTGGCAACTAGGAGAACACACTACAGGATGCACATTCCCCTTTCTAAACACTGATGATGTCAGCACCCTATAAGTACAGCCGGAGAAGGGAATCTTCCCAGTAATTTGAATAGCGCGCTCTGCTAATGCGTCTCTCTCAAGTGTCATAACCATAGTTAGGTAGGGGTTTGAATCCTGCAAGTGTGTGTGTTTGGATGAAGGGAGTTTGTAAGTCTGTATGAAAGATATGTGCTTTTTGGCAATTAGGAGAACACACTACATGATGAACATTACCCTTTCCAAACACTGATGATGTCAGCACCCTATAAGTACAGCTGGAGAAGGGAAACCTTCCAGTAATTCGAATAGCGCACTCTACTAATGCGTCTCTCTCAAGTGTCATAACATAGTTAAGTAGGGGTTTGAATCCTGCAAGTGTGTGTGTTTAGATGAGGGGAGTTTGTGTGTGTGCAATTCTGTATGAAAGATATGTGCTTTTTGGCAATCAGGAGAACACACTACATGATGCACATTACCCTTTCCAAACACTGATGATGTCAGCACCCTATAAGTACAGCCAGAGAAGAGAAACCTCCCAGTAATTCGAATAGTGTGCTTCGCTAATGCGTCTCTCTCACGTGTCATAACATAGTTAGGTAGGGATATGAATCCTGCAAGTATGTGTGTGTGTGGGGGGGGTAGTTGAATGTGTGTAATTGTAAGTGTGAGAGAACAGTTCCTTTTGGCAACTACTACAATACACCAGATGCTGCATATTCCCCCAGTAAACACAGGTGATGTCACCACACTATCAGTACAGCCAAACAGGGCTAATCGCCCAGTAATGCAAATAGTGCGCTCCGCTACTGGGTCTATTACTACTGTCAGAGCACAGATAGGTATGTTTTGGAAACCCACAACTGCCATGTGTGTTTGTGTCACACAAAATGCCCATGTGTGGGTTGTTGTTCATAACAATGCATGACATTGCTTAAACCAGCAATGGCAATGCACACATGATGTATGTGTGTGACACATACACATATATACCTGTGACCTTCAATAGTTACCATGTCTGACACGTGCCTCAAGTGAATAAATAGTATTTGCACTGCATAACATTATGACTGTGTCTTACTGTGCAGGGGCTGCATGCAGTATGTGTATATACAGTGTGAGTTGTATATGATATCATCCTAACAGCGGGGGATACACATCTGGTCTGGGCCATATAGTCTACATGTAGTCGATGAACAGGTGCTGCATGTTCCCACCTGTTGTGGGAGTGGTAACATGTTGTTCCACTGCAATTCAGTTACTACATGCTGGGAACCTTTCAGCTAGTGTGTTGTAGCTACAGTAATGCTCACACACAATGTTCGGCTGGATGCAGTCCAGCCATATAAAGACATATCTAGAGACCGTCATATTCCCAGTGTTGTTAGGGAGGACAGGTGGGTTTCCTGTGTATGGGAGGGTTGTGTGTGCAAGGCTATGAACCAGAAGGCAGTCCAACACACTGTTAGCTGCACATGGATAGGCCCTGATGCTTTGTGCTGTGCCAACAACCTGGAGGTGTGTGTATCTGTGGTGCCTTGAGATACCTCCCCCCTGTTCATGTGTGGTACATGTGTAGGGGACAACAGGCATGGTATGAGGTATAACCTGGCAGTGATGGGTTGCACATGTGAGCCGTGAATCAGGAATCTGTTACTGCACAGATATTGCAGTTTACCGTGCTGATGACAGTGTCCAGTGCATGCATCTTGTGGTGTACACTGCTGGTGTTGTGTAGCATTACTGTTAGTGTCCTATCCCGTGTGATACCCGTGGAGGTGGCTATGTAATCTGTGCCCTGCAGCAAAAGGCACTATGTGTGTATCAAGAGGCGCCAATATACAATGGCCTATGGGTGACACGTGCAAGCTGCCCTCGCAAATCATTGTGGCTTCCTAGCATGTAAGCACACTGACAGCCATTGGATACCCTATGAATGACATTGGAGATTGAGCAGAATGTAGACATAGAACACCCTTCCTACATATTGTGGTAGCATACCTGGTGAGGGTATGATGGCAACCAAGGTCAGGCTCATACCAGCCTGTGCCACATGCTGAGAGAGCCCTTCTATGTTCCCTATCATGTAGTCCAGGGAGGTACGTCTCAGGTCATCCATAGTGGCATGGACAATGACTGAGTCATATGTGTCCATGCCTCTGACTGACCTGTATGCATGTGTTATGTGGTGGACCATAGTGCCCCACAGGCATATCACTGTGACATTCACCATGTACAGCCTGTTGAGCGGGACCCCACTGCACCGGCCAAGAGAGGTACCTGACACATCTGTAGCAGGTGTGTTGTGTAGCCCTACAGGCTGTGAGTGTTTGGCACACAGGATGTGTGTGCCATGTGTGGCATGTGCTCTGTTCCGACACATCTGGCCTGGGCCATATAGTCTACATGTAGTCAATGAACAGGTGCTGCATGTTCCCACCTGTTGTGGGAGTGGTAACATGTTGTTCCACTGCAATTCAGTGACTACATGCTGGGAACCTTTCAGCTAGTGTGTTGTAGCTACAGTAATGCTCAAACACAATGTTTGGCTGGATGCAGTCCAGCCATATAAAGACATATCTAGAGACCGTCATATTCCCAGTGTTGTTAGGGAGGACAGGTGGGTTTCCTGTGTATGGGAGGGTTGTGTGTGCAAGGCTATGAACCAGAAGGCAGTCCAACACACTGTTAGCTGCACATGGATAGGCCCTGATGCTTTGTGCTGTGCCAACAACCTGGAGGTGTGTGTATCTGTGGTGCCTTGAGATACCTCCCCCCTGTTCATGTGTGGTACATGTGTAGGGGACGACAGGCATGGTATGAGGTATAACCAGGCAGTGATGGGTTGCACCTGTGAGCCGTGAATCAGGATTCTGTTACTACACAGATATTGCAGTTTACCGTGCTGAGGACAGTGTCCAGTGCATGCATCTTGCGGTGTACACTGCTGGTGTTGTATAGCATTACTGTTAGTGTCCTATCCCGTGTGATACCCGTGGAGGTGGCTATGTAATCTGTGCCCTGCAGCAAAAGGCACTATGTGTGTATCAAGAGGCTTCGCCAATATACAATGGCCTATGGGTGACACGTGCAAGCTGCCCCTCGCAAATCATTGTGGCTTCCCTAGCATGTAAGCACACACTGACAGCCATTGGATACCCTATGAATGACATTGGAGATTGAGCAGAATGTAGACATAGAACACCCTTCCTACATATTGTGGTAGCATACCTGGTGAGGGTATGATGGCAACCAAGGTCAGGCTCATACCAGCCTGTGCCACATGCTGAGAGAGCCCTTCTATGTTCCCTATCATGTAGTCCAGGGAGGTACGTCTCAGGACATCCATAGTGGCATGGACAATGACTGAGTCATATGTGTCCATGCCTCTGACTGACCTGTATGCATGTGTTATGTGGTGGACCATAGTGCCCCACGGGCATATCACTGTGACCTTCACCATGTACAGCCTGTTGAGCAAGACCCCACTGCACCGGCCAAGAGAGGTACCTGACACATCTGTAGCAGGTGTGTTGTGTAGCCCTACAGGCTGTGAGTGTTTGGCACACGGGATGTGTGTGCCATGTGTGGCATGTGCTCTGTTCCAACTTAACGTATGCCTGTGTGCCAGCTGCGGAGGTGTGTGATGCTCAGGCAGGATGCTATTCTGAGGCTCCCAGTATGCCCCAGTGTGTTCATGTGTTTGGATTGCTGTCAGTGCAGGTCTATGTCAGACTGGTATTGTAGTCACTGTAGTATGTCATGCCACCTGACAGGGTATTGCAGTACTGGGTTCAGAGTGCCCAGTCCCCAGATTGGCTATGTGGTTGCATCTCACACATGTGTTGTACGTTCCTGGCCAGGGCAAAGGGTTGACTGCATACATGTGGCAGCTGTGACATTGCCACATGACTCACATATACCACAACTGGACCATAGAGGTGATTCACAGGTTACCTTTGCACATGCTACCATAGTAAAACAGGAAAAATAATGCTCTGTGCTGTGGCTGAAGTCTTGCCAAACCAAAATAGTCCAAACTTATGAAAGAAAGATTGGCAAGACATAGCATATTATTTGTCAGAAGCTGATTTTTCTTTGCAAAGTAGATATCTTCATTCCACCACATCTTTTTTCAAATTCACTTTGAATTATTCCAGGAAACAAATAGATTATTTGGATGTTAGCATAAGTAGCACTTTGGATGGGTTCATCTCAACGTTACACAAAAAAGATTGTTGGAAGAACCATCTACTATCATATGATAGTATGCACCCCCGCTATATGTTTCCCAATATAGTTAAAAGTCAAGTGTGTAGAACTTCTAGACTATGTTTAGATGATGAGGATTTCAATAAAGAAGTAGGAGAACTAAGAGCATGTTTTGGCCAGAGAGGTTATAATGAGTGTATGGTTAACACAGTGGTGGATTCCAGTTCAAAAAAACGAAGTGATGGATATAAACCTTGGTTGAGGCAAAGTCAAACAGAAGGTGCAAAACATCAGAAGAACAAAAGGCCTGATGGTGTCAGGCTTTATTTCACGTATAGTAGTGACATCAAAGATATACAGAGTATAGTCAGAAAAAATTGGAACATATTAAGAAGTGACCCCAAATTGGATACCTTGATTAGTGAAGCACCCAATTTTGGCTATAGACGTAATAAAAATCTAAAGGATCTACTTTGCAAAGAAAAATCAGCCTCTGATAGAAAGTTACTAATCACTAAAGCAGGGACGGTAGCCTGTGGCACATGTAAGGCCTGCAGTAGTATTAATAGGTCCAATACCTTTAAACATCCAACAACAGGACAGTTATTTGAATTCAAGGCCAAGGCCACGTGTAGAACTACTAATGTGGTTTATTTGGCCGAATGCACAAAGTGTCCGGTATATTATGTAGGGATGACAAATAATATGCTAAAGGTCAGGATCCTACAGCATTTGTCCAGCATTAGAAACAAAGATCAGCACAATGCACTTTATAGGCATTTGATAAACAACCCCACACATACATTTTTATTTAAGGTTATTACTAATGTGAGTCTAGGAGTAAGAGGGGGGGATATTAAACTGCTTACGGAGACACTTGAATCCAAATGGATTATAACACTGGGATCACATAGATATCCAGGCATAAATGAAATTGTTCCTTTAAAACCTGCCTTACAAAATAGGCGTGTAAGACACTAGGAATGTTGGATTCTGATTGGTTGTTAGTATGTTTAAATGCAAAGACCAGTGATGTTTTATTTGTCTGATGAAGGGTTGGTGAACCCGGCTTTACCACTATTTGGAGTTTGTATTTGCTGTTGTTTTTATTAAAACAGTGTTCGTTTTTACAGCCTTGTCTTGCCAATCTTTCTTTCATAAATATGCTACCATAGTAGTGTGATTGCCATGGTGATTACCAACACATAGGGCCAATGGGGAACAACATACTGAAGGTGAGTATGTGTGGGTGTACTGCTACTGATTTCATAGCGCTGGCATTTATGACTGCATGGGCAAATGCCAGGAAAGTCATATGCAATGTGTCACAGGCAACGTACATGCGAACAGGACAGACAGTGACGTTCTGACAAGTGAGACATTGACATAATATAGTACGCCATGCATATGTCACTAGGAATCCACAGAAGCTCTGTAAATCTGCATTGCAGGTGGAATCAGTGTTCCAGGGAACCTCAAGCAAACATGCATGCAAACAAAGCTACAGTAAGCAGGGCTGGAAGTAGTCCATTGTACAACAAAGAAGGGGTACCACTTCCAGTAGGTAACAGTGCAAATATGCAGGCACTATAAACATGTACCCAGGAATGCACAGCTCAGATGTCCATGGTAAAACTGATATTATTTAATATTTAATTTAATTTAAATTAAATTGGTACTGCACACATATCAACATGCGCAAACATCCACACTGCATAGTTGTTGTGGGCAACATGCCACCATTAGTGTACATGTCCATCATTGCGTATCACTACTTGCATTACCTTCTCCCCTGTGCTACCTATGTATGTGGCTATCTATTGACATCCTTACCACCGGTATGCAATAATGTGCAGCTGTTACACTATGGTACTTACTATGGGTGTAGATAACAATTCAGGACAGTCATACAGTTACTGCATCAGGCATGCTGGGATATACACACAATCATATCAGCACACTGTACTGTTACCAACATGATACTAGTAATACACTGTTATGTAGTCACCCTGTGCATCAGCAACATGTTAACCTGTTCCTGCACTGATGTTGGAGATTGCAGGAGGTGGCACAGTTTCATCATATGCACAGGGTGTGAACTAGGTATGCCTGAGTCTGCCACTGATACCACCAATTGACATGTATGTGTATGTGTGTTGGTGAGGGACAGCAGTACAGGGTGGGGCACTGTTGGTGCAGTGTGTGCGTGTATGTGGTAGCCCTAGGTGTTAACATTTCACATGTGTGTATGCATGCACACAGTTCCACCTCATGGCTGCCATATACTGGAGTTTGTGGACAGCCACAGACTGCACCTGGCAGGTCATACAGATCAGTGTCTGTGGCCACGGACACGGTATCTGTGCCTGGCAGGGGTGCTACGGACCATATCCGGTACTAAGCCAGACTGGGTACTGTCATCAGAAGCGGGTGTTTGTTGACTGGACACAGGTTTCTGTTGGGACTGTCCAGAGCCACGTGCACGTGGTCTCCTGGGGCGGTCTGATGACAGCACAGACCCAGCATTGCTGGGGCTGCTGCTGGCACTATGGGGGCATCCACAGGCCTGTTGTTGTCTGCGCCAACTGCCAGCTGCTGCTGTTGCTGGCATATGGCCACGTCGATGCCGCAACCGCCCACCATTGCCCTGGCTCATGGACATGTAGTTGTGGAACTGCTGTAATATGTCCCCACAACGTCTGTCTATGACATCGGTGAAATTACGGATAGCAGCCGCGATGTCACGCATGCTGTCAGTCATGGATGTGCGACATGCTCTCAGCTCCCTCAGACCCTGTCTGGTGTACCTTTCCATACGTGACTGTGCCTGCATGACAGCCCGAAACATAGCTGAGGTTGACAGACCTCTTTGGGCATGTCTGCCAGAGGCAGTACGCCCACGGATGCTCCCAGGAGAACCCATGGGCAACTGTCTGTGTGGTACCATCTCAGGACCCTGCCCATGGCTGCTGTGTGGGGAAGCATGTGCCACAGATACCACATTACCCTGGTCAATGCCCACTGTATCCTGTCCATCACCTAGGGACATTGGTGACATAGGATGTACTGGCAGGATGACTGTGCTCAATGATGGGGTTGACAGCTGTGTACTGTCAATTGGCTGACCAATGACGGACCCTGACACACCTTCCTGTGCCATTACACAGATATTATCATTATCAGTACCTGTGGCACCAGATTCAGGTTCCCTGCTGCAGGACACCAGAGCAGCACCAGAACCTGTGGGAGGAAGTCAGGAAACACAGTTTACAATGTCTACACAATGTTACCAGTGATGCACACATGTACACATGCACACATGCACACGTGCACACGTGCACGTGGACACACACATGCACACATGCACACCCCGCAGTATACACACAGAGCACTACTGAGTTACACTATTATTACTAGCACTATCAGGACTATTATAGGTATTGTTAAAACACACTCACCAGCATGGATGGGCTACCTTGCTGTAACACCGGAGGGACCTGCAGAAATGAGGGGATTAGTGTAAGTGGGCAGAACTGTGCCATTGATACTGCGTATGATACAGTTCAGTAGTACAACAGTTGCCTTTCACATGTCAGCTGCTGATATTGGCAATATCACACCTGCACAATTACATACTATGTTGATAGCTACATACCCACTTTTCTGAGAGTTAAAAAAGTTCAGTTACAGGCTTGCTGTTCCTGAACTGTTTGAAAGTTTCTGTGAGGCCATTTTTGCTTGGGCTGAAGGAGGGTCTCTGTGTTCATCAGTGGCAGTGACTAACATTGAGCAGCTTCCCTGCCCCCCGTAGAGGTGGTTACTGACTTGAAACTGTAGTTTTATTGGCCACTAGGGGTCATTTGCATAACTCCTTCATTTGTCCTCAGAGGAGTGGTTTAAGGCAGTAACTTGTAGTTTATTGGCCATTTTGGGTAATTTCCTGTCTTTTCCAGCCCCCTGCTATAAAGACGCTTTTAGCGCCGCATTAGCGATTTAAGCGCCGGAGTTGCCACTGTTGCACACTAGGGCAGCTCGGTTAAGCAGGTTTAAACTATTCGGCTACCTAAAGTCCACTCTTCAAATTTTCCTTAAAACTACCTTCCTCGAACTATACTACTGATCTAATCATGGTATCCTATACTTAAAAAGATCACTTCTACATGACTCCAAGTAGACTATTCTCTATCTGTTAAACGTAGCACTTGCTCCTACAGTACTTATTACCTTGATACGGCACTCTTGTCATAGATAGTACCCCAAAAGGCAACCCCATTTCTCGGTCACCCACGTCCCCGAATCTTTTAAAGTTTTTGTCTATTCCTTCTAGCATGCCGAGGATCAGTTGCTAGTGTCCTCTCCTGCTCAGCTGGTGAACCTGGGAATATTGAGGCAATGTTACAATTGCCTCATGTACACAGACAACCCTCTCCTCCTCCCACAAAACACAAATACATGCGAGAGATGTAACTATACGGCCAAACTGGAGGCTGAGCTCTCTCAACATAGGACTGACAAGACCAGTCAGGAGGAGAAGGTTACCACACACACTATAGACCCAGTCTCACATAGTACCATTACAACCTCAAATCATACACATAAACACACAAAGACATACTCGGAGGCTCTGATCAAAAATCTACCAAAACAGCAGAGGCCACCAAAGCACACACCCAAACAACCACCACCTCAGAACACAACACCTGCAACACATAGACCTCACAGTCAGAGTGTCAAACAGTCACAGCCCTTAAGGCCAAACACAATGCCAGACACACTAGTCATTGGTGACTCCATAGTCAGACACACTGACGTCCCGCTCACCAGACTGAGAAAGGAGAAGGTCACAGTAAGCTGCCTGTCGGGCGCTAGAATCCGCCACATAACGCAAGCACTCAGGTCTCTCAACAGCAGGTACAAATATGACTCAGTCATTGTCCATGCTGGTGTAAACGACCTGAGACGCACCTCCTTGGACTACATGAAAGAGACATTGAGGAGCTCTCTGATTATGTAGCCCAGGCAGGTATGACCCTGACCTTGAGCAGTATCCTACCTTCACCAAGAATGATGCCACAATACAGAGATAAGATGATCAGCTTTAACAATTGGCTTAAACACTGGTGTCATTCAAAGGGGATCCAGTGTCTGTCTGCCTGGGATGACATGCTGGACAAGCCACGCTGCTTCGTAAGGGACGGCTTGCACCTGTCACCCCTGGGATTCCGGATATTGGCAAAGGCTCTTGCCACCCCATAGTGCCTTTTTAGGCAAGGCTCAAATTCTAAACCTACCACCCTAGAACACAAAAAGGAAAAACTAAGGGTAATGCTGCTCAATGCCAGAAGTCTAAATCTCAAAATGCACGCACTCGAGGCCCTTCTCAGTATGGAGAACATCGATGTCTGTGCTGTGACAGAAACCTGGTTCAAGGCTCCTGAGAGCACCCCAGCGCTATCAGGTTTTACCTCATATCATGCGTTCCGCCCCAAAATCCAGACAATACCAAGAAAGGAGGGGTATCCATATTCATCAAGGACACCCACACCTCAAGACTGGTGGCAACACGATGCATCGGAGACCATCCAGGTGCAATTAACCATAGGCAAGACTGCTCTGCAAATTGTAGCATGTTACAGGCCACCTCACAAACTCAGGAACCTCACATGGCCTTCCTGAAAACACTAGAGGATAAATGTATCACCAAACACCATCATACTAGGTGACTTCAATTACCCTAATATAGACTGGGAACACTACTCAAGCCCAAACACCCTAGCCCAAAAGTTCCTGGAATTCATAAACTCAAATGCCATGGAACAACTAGTCACCATCCCCACAAGAGGAGATAACATACTTGATCTCATCATCACGAACATGGGAGCACAATGTTCAACACGGTGTACCCCTCACTGGTGAGATCAGACCACAAACTAATCTCGCTGGAGGTCCTCATCCCACCCCACCTGAAATAAAAAGACCACAGTAAAGAACTTCTCAAAAGCCGACTTCACACTTCTAAAGACTAGTGTGGTCTCCTTTAAGGCCCCTGAGCGGCGGAAAACAGTACTCAAGCCGCTGAATCACTTACAAATGCCTTCTACCAGCACCTGCAGGACTGCATGGATAAGGCAATCCCAAGCAAAACAAAGACTCTTTGTACCAAAGGCAAGCGTCCAGTCTGGTGGACCCCAGCCATAAACAAACTCTACAACAAAAGGAGGAAGCTACTACAAGATAGAGCAAAATCCTTAAAAGGTAAGACACCCTTGATCACTATAAGTAAAAACTAAGAGCTCTCATAAAATCATCCAAAGCAAATTTCGAGAGAAAAATAGCTAAAGACTCAAAAGACAATCATAAGGCCTTCTTTAGCTATGTTAGAAACCTGGGAGGAAACTCCCAGATATGCTCAGAGCTAGTTCAAAATGATGTGAAGATTACTGATCCTACAGACATTGCCAACATACTGGCTGACAGGTTCAGTGCAAACTTCTCCCCTCCCCACAAAAGGAGAGATATCTATACCAAGCGATTGCAGCCCCCAAACATCTCCAGCCCAAGTGAGAACTGCTCTCTCCAAAGCAAAAATGCAGCATCCATGGGACCTGATGGTGTCCCCGGCTGTGTGCTCCATGAACTCAATGAGGAATTAAACCCACAGCTAGGACAGCTGTTTAATCAAAGTCTTACCTCTGGATACGCATTCCAGGAGTGGCGCACTGCAACTGTGGTACCACTTCACAAAGGCGGTGCCTCCACCGACCCTGGAAATTACCGCCCATTAGCTTGACAAGCCTTATCTGCAAAGCCATGGAGAGGATCATAATGAACCACATAAATAAAGGCATAGGAATTTGCAGACTTTGGATCCAACCCAGTTTGGCTTTGTCAAAGGCAGATCATGCCTTTTAAACTTGGTTGACTTTTGAAAACAGTCACCAAAGCCATTGATGACGGAAAGGCAGTCCATACAGCCTTCCTCGATCTGGCTAAGGCCTTCGATACAATACCCCACTCGGGTATCATTGAAAAACTCATCAGCTTAAATGTCAACCCATACATCACAAGATGGGTTGCAAACTGGCTGAGTGACAGAACCCACAGGGTCAGAGTTGCTGGCGCCATGTCAGACTCAAAGCCTGTCACAAGTGGTGTTCCACAGGGCTCAGTCCTGGGCCCACTCTTGTTTGGCATCTACTTTTCCGAAGTACAAGCAAACACAGGAGGGTTATGGCTGACAAAGTTTGCAGATGACTGCAAACTGGGCGCCATAGTAGAAAACACATCTGACACAGATATCCTTCAGAAGGGTCTCACAGAAATGGATAACTGGTGCCAGAGCCACGGCCTAAAGTTAAATGCCAAAATGCATAGTCATACCCTTCGGGAAAAACAAGGTTACCCTAGCTACCAAATAGGTGGCAATCCACTGAGCACAGAAGAAATTATCAGGGACCTGGGGACCCAGGTTGATAGTAGTCTGTCATTCGACACCCATGTAGCTAAAGTAGTTAGGAAGACCTTCTACATTGCCCACCTTATCATGAAGGGATTCTCATCTAGATCAAGGGAGGTCATAGTCTCCCTTTACTCATCACTCATCAGACCAATGATTGAGTACAATGCCCCATTCGGAATGTATCTGACCCGACACTTGCAGCAGCTGGAGAGGCCACAAAAGTTCCTCACCAAAAGGATAAAGGGTCTCAAAAATCTGTCCTATGCTGCCCGACTGAAAGAACTCCAGCTCTATTCAGTCGCCACACGCTTGCTCAGAGGTGACCTTTGCCTAACATACAAGGCCATGTCAAACCCAGATTTGATGAATATGCTTCACCTCAAAAAATCTAGATCCATCAGAGCCACAAGGGCGGGAGACTTAAACCTTGATACGGCTATTAATAGGACGTGCTGGAGGGATAGATTCATCACCCAAAGACTCCCTATGCTGTGGAACAAAATCCCGGTACATGTGAGGCAGAGCACCTCGCTGGCCTTGTTCAAGAGAAATCTTGACCAATGGATGGGAGATCACAGATATACCCCAGGGATTACCTCAGTGTCACTGCTCGACAGAGGCACAGCAAAATAATGGGTATAGTTCCCCATACTAAAGGGGTGGCGTAAGCCACAAAACGATGGGCTAGGCTTGTAAATGCCCTCGGGCAGATAGCCTAGTATGAACCTATGAACCTATGAACCTATACCAAGGACACACCTTACACATGCATAAACTAACAGTGTACAGAACAGTCAAGTGTACATATGGCATATTACCTGCACGCTCCATGTCGTGTTGCTGTGTGGCTCCAGCCTCCATCATAATGCAGGTGTGTTGCTGTTGATGTTTCTGGGCTGGAGCCACAACACTTAGGAGTAGCCCCTCCAGTCTGGTGAGGGGGGGATGTGTGGCCACCCCACCACCTGTGGCGACCTGTTGCCTGTGGATATCCGATGCACGCTGATGGACATTTCTGATTAAATCACTGCAGTGATGTCATACCTGCTCATATGCCCTATTATGCGTGCCAATGTCATTTACCCTACGGACAAGGTCTTGCCACAGTGCAGCCCTCTCCTGCTGATTCTGGCTGGTGCGGGAAAACAGTATGTCATAATCTCGCACCAGGCTCTGGTGTATCTCTTCATCTTCTGCAGCAGAGTAGGCAGGATTTTGCTGACGCGCCATTTACCTGAAAGAGAACACAAACAGGATATCAGCAAACTATGTCAGCAAAATATGGCACACATACTATACATGATACTCAACTGTAGTGATATACTACTACTCCCATATGTAGCACGTGTGTGTCTCTTGGTGGAATCACATGTACATGGCCAGATATCAGTGCTCAGTCAACACCTGTGCAACAATACCTGCCACATTCCATACAACATAGTACCAAGCCCCATCAGTCAGCTGACTGAGACAGGTCCAATGCACCACCTCACTCTGGGGGTTCATAACAAGGTACTGTATGTGGAACATCATCCACTAGTGTGATCTGGACACAAAATAATCAGCCTGGATATACATATCCCACCACCACCACCAGCACAGTAGACTACTTTGAAATATATGTGAATAGACAGATTTTCACTTGTTAGGACTGAGATGGTATCCATGCAGCCCACTGGGCCAGTGGAAGCCACAACCCACAATGCTGACCCCTTTGCAAATGCTTCCCACGGACATCCCCAAGAATGCATGGAACATGCACACACAATTCTAACCCAGACCCTATGCACAAAGGTTAAGCATCCTGTCTGGTGGACCCCAGCCAAAGACAAATTGTATAACGATAGAAGGAGGCTACTGCAGGACAGAGCAGAATCACATAAAGGGAAGGCATCTGTGGTCGGCACTAGTAATAAGCTAAGTTCTCTCATAACAACATCCAAGGCCAACTCTGAGAGAGAAATGGCCAAGGACACTAAAGATAACCACAAGGCCTTCTTCAGTTTTGTTAGAAACATGGACCAAAAGCCTCATATATGCTCAGAGTTAGTACACAACTACATAAAATTCACTGAACCGACAGATATTGGCAACATTCTGGCAGACAGGTTCAGTGCAAATATCCCCTCTCCCTCTCCCCCAAAAGAAGACATACTTATCACAGCTGAATGTAACCTCCCTGTCATCTCAGATGTCCAGGTGAGGGCCACCCTCAGCAAAGCAGAACACACAGCATCAATGTGACCTGATGGTATCCCTGGATGTCTGCTACGTGAACTATAAGAGGAGCTACAACTGCATATAAAACTGATATTTAACCTTAGCCTTACTATGGGATATGTACCTGAACCCTGGCGTACAGCAACAGTGGTCCCACTCCACAAAGGAAGCACCTCTACTGACCCTGGGAACTACCGCCCCATAAGCTTAACCAGCCTGGTCTGCAAAGCTATGGAAAGATTCATTATGGAACTCATATACAGCGATATTGGGGACCTACAGACACTTGATCCCACCCAGTTTGGCTTTGTGAAGGTCTGATCCTGCCTTTTGAACCTGGTTGACCTTTTCAAAACAGTCACTACAGCCATTGATGAGGGCAAAGCAGTCCATACAGCCTACCTGGACTTGACTAAGGCCTTCAACACAATACTCCACTCAGGCATCATAGACAAGCTCATCAGCTTAAATGTTAATACATATGTCACATGATGGGTTGCAAACTGGTTGAACAACAGAATCCATAAAGTCAAAATTGCGGGAGCCATGTCAGACTCAAAGCCAGTCACAAGTGGTATCCCAAATGGCTCTGTCCTGGGCCCCTCCTCTTTGACATCTACTTCGCAGATGTGAAAGCAAACATGGGCGGGTTGTAGATGACAAAGTTCCCAGATGACTGCAAACTAGGCACCATAGTCGATACACCAGCTGACACACACATCCTACAGACAGGCCTCACTGAAATGGACAACTGGTGCCAGAATCATGGCCTAACACTGAATGGCATGAAATGTATAGTCATCCCCTTTGGGTAAAACAACATACACGCAACTTATCACATAGACATACATATAGATACAGACCAATAACACATATGGAGAGTTCACAGTATGTAGACTATTAAATTGTTACTTTACTTTACCTGTGTTTGGCACAGCTGGTTGCGTTACCGTTAGTATAGGTTCCTGCTGCTGCTAGCCCAGCTTGATACTGTCACTGATGACAGCTTCAACTTAGTTTTTCTTAAGTGTAGTTTTTGTTTGTGTTTTTATTTCCTTTTTTCCTTTCTCTCTCTCTCTCTCTCTCTCTCTCTCTCTCTCTGCCTCCAGATGGTGCAATGAAAGTATTGCATGCGTGGACTGGGAGTACAGGATGCTTTTGTAGGTATCTGCATATGTCCATGTGATGGCCTCTGCACCAATTGTTAGCCAGCATTTGCTAATTGCATGCAGCCAGTTGTGTACTGATTGCAGTTCTCACTGTGATTTCAGGACAGTGCTATAAAAGGGTATGTGAGATAGGCGTTGCCCTTTCAGATTGTAAGGGCGGGGACCATGCTGGTATGCTGTGGACACTGTTCTGTGAGTGTAAAGGTTAGTATCTCTCTCATAATTCAGGCTGTGTTGTAGATTAACATTTCTCCATTCATCTCTCCTGTTTCCTGTACTAAGTGTGTATGTACACTGACACCTACAACTATATATATATATATATATATATATATATATATATATATATATATATATATATATATATATATATATATATATATATAATAACTGACATTATTACCTACTAGCTACCAACTAGCATGGCTGTTTCTGTTCACACACTACTATTATAGAAATCCACTAGATTTGACAGTAAATATACATGACATGCTTTGTGTACTACACATCCTATATTCCCTTTACATTCATTCCTACTATTACATGATATATTTATTGTAGCACAATGTTGTTATATAACAGTCATGGCTTAGTGGTAAGTCATGCAGACTACTGTTTCCTGGGTTCGGGACTGGCAGTGGGATTTTATTTTGCTTTTGAACTGACTACAGGACCTGTCATTCAGAGTGACTAAGGCACTTTTAAGCAGTTGTAACCGGGTTAGTGCTGGTTTGCGCGGAGCTCACGCATGCGCACTGGCGTTCAGCTCTGCGCACACCTGCTTACAACTGCTTAAAAGTGCTTACTCTTGCGCACACCCGCGCTATTTTCTTTTTAAGAAATGAAAATGGGGAGACAGGAAAGTGGTGAAAAAGGGGTCACAAAGAGGGTAAGACAGTAGGGAAACAAGCTTGGGTTTTGCAGGAGGGATGTAGGTAAGGCCCATAACTGCCCATTTCTTCATCAGCAACAGCTGTGCATATGTTTGTAATTTGGTGTGACATTTGAAACCTTCCACCCCTGAGAGAGGTTTAAGGACAACAATAATACTTGTTGTACAGCCAATTGTAATTGACAGTTTCCATGTCCAGCAGACATGTGTGTGAAATGGGCAGCTATGTATGGGGCATAATTTTTTTGTGGGTACAGAGTGCCCTTTTTTTTTTTTTTTTTTTTTCAGGTGAGAGTGGTATGTCAGGTAAAGGAAGTCGGTATAGCTGGGGAGGTAGGTTGGGTAGGTCAACAGACAAGACAAACAAGACGCATACAGGGGCGGTGTATGACATGTGTGGGGGGGGGTTACACAATTGACGGGGATGGATGTTTGGATATCCAGAGCCCATGAACCCACAGATGGCAACAGTGGAACTGATATCCCCACCCATGGGCAGTTGCCACTGTACCTTCACTGCCCGGGACGGAGCTGTGCTGGGGGCTGTGTAGGCCGGGCAACAGGCATGCCCGTTAGTTGTGCCACCTGTGCCTCAAGCTGGCATAGGGGCCCAAGAACAGATTCCTGGATCTCCCTACGCACCACAGTCCGGACGCTATGGAGGGTGAGTGGTGGTTCTCTTCCGGTACACTTGCAGAGGGGGGATGAGCCCCATCCCCTGCAGCGCTTCCACCTGCAGATGGCACAGGGCCACCGGAGGAGGGTCCGGACTGGGCACTACTGCCAGGTGCACTCGCCAGCTGAGGTGGGAGAGGTGGGTCCGCTGGAACCCGTCTTCCCTGTCGTCCTATGTTTTGCATTATGTCATGACATTTTGGGTTAGTAACATACAATACCATTTGCAATTAGTTGTAACAGCATGCATTAGTATTCCCATTAACCAAACACCCAGATATTCACACCATTGAACAGCGAGCATAACACATGCATAATTTGAACAGCAATACACAGTCCAACAACATGCAGGGTTGATTGATGGCAACAGGCCATCAGGTTTGGATGTATGAACAGGGCAGATGCATCAACATACATGCAAATATGTATGACCCAACAGGACAAATGTCCATTGGTGTAAATTGTGATTGCACATACCAATTTCACGTGGAATGGATTATATGTGGTTATAGGGTAGGGTGAAGAAAATATAATTAACACCTTTAAATACCAATATATATGCTGTACATTTCTAATAGCTGCAGATATATACACACTACAGTTCTACCTACAGTTTCCTATGTGATAACTACTTCAAGTTGGTGATAGGAATGTTACTGCTACATCAATATACATTTTCATATTTATTCATACACGTTCATATCTGGCTTTGTTCAGCTACATCATCCTGCTACATTTGCTTTATATAGCTATAGACAACTGTGGATGTTTGGTATTTCAGACAATCATACTATCTGCATATTGCAGACTGAGAGCAACATATCCAGATTTTGGGATACACATTCCAGCTGCAGGAACATTTTGAACACATTTTGCAGTTTGGTTCTGCTTGTCACATTCATTTCATTCTGTACTAACTGCAGTATACTTTATTCAGGAGTTATTACTACTTTATTGGTGGATTCATAACTCTTTCTCACACTCTATCACTTGTATTAATTTTACAATTCAGGATGGTACTTACTTCTAGGCTTTATTGACATGTTTTACCTGCAGTTATTACAATCCTTTCCAACAGTCTCACTTCTGTCATGTTTCAGTATTTCAACAGGGATATATTTCACACATGTGATTTGCTCATCTTCTGCAGCTGTACTTTTCAGCCTGCTGCAGGTTGTGTACTATTATATTACAGGTGGGGCATCTTTATTTCAGACTTTATTTCAGACATTTTCATTTTTCTGTTTGGATTACAGACTGCAACACACGTTTGTAATCAAGCAATACTTGCAAACACTCTTACACTGTTACTTGCACATTTTATTACTTAGTGACTACACTGCACTCTTTTGCTAACTGTCATACTTTTATATTTATTTACAGTTACAGGGAGAGGATTACTGACCTGCCTGGTGGCGCAACTGCACCAGCCTATCGCCATAGGCTCTGCGGTTCGCAGAATGGACACCTGCAGCTGTAATATAAATAAAGTAATATTGGAATACACATCTCCATAATATCAGCTAGGTTAATTTCTTACATACATAATTAGATGTAACTTACTCAGTAGTAGGGCGTTGGGCATTTGCCGGGCCTCCTGGATCCAAAGGTTCAGTTGGTCCTGCTTACGTCTCTTCAGGTCCGCATGGTGGTGACGGACCTGCTCACCAGTCCTTGGAATCCCTGTGGCACTGGTGAGATCATGAGCCAACCGGTCCTATATGCTCCCCACAGGACCTGGCCCTGCATGAGTTGGGCCTCATGATTGTGGACAAGGAGCCAGACCATATATCTGGACTCCTCAATGCCCCACCTCTGTGCTCGGAAGCAACTACTCTCACCTACTCCTGACATTCTGGCTGCAAGTTAGTTCTACAATCGGTTATGCTGTGTATTCCCGCCTATGGGGCTTTTATATGCCGTTTTTCCCGCACTTATCTGTGATTGGCCATTTTGGAATTGTATCAGCTTCACAAAACCTGCTTTGTCATACTCCTCTTTCTATTCATTCCTATATATTTGCTATTACTGCATTTCTAAGTACAGCTGTCATGGCTTAGTGGTTCAGTACCTTGACTATGGTGCATGGTATCCTGGGTTCGAACCTGGCCACTGCTTTTTATATTTTATGACTTTCTAGACAGGCTAGGGGTTGTGTCTGTGTAAAGGCAGTTTTGTTACAGCTTTCTCAATGTTGCCCGTCGGTTAGCTTGTTGGCGCGGTGCGCAGCTCCACGCAAACGGGTTACGCTGGTTTACGCTTCATTTGGGTGTCAGCACGCCTATTACGATCAGCTCAGCTAGGGGCACACAGTTTCAGCATGTTAAACCACTGCTCACCTACGGGCAGTCATTTTGCACCTGTTAAACCACTGCTCACCTTCGGGCACTCATTTTACACCTGTTAAACCACTGCTCACCTACGGGCAGATGCACTCACCTTGTTAAACTGTAACTCAGCTATAGGCACATCTGGCATTTTTTATTATTTTATCTCACATTTCTTCAAAATAAATGGCCTATTTCATTACATTTTACATAAAATATAATTTTATATGTGTACATATATGTCAGGGACTTGTTTCGTGCTTATTTCACTAAAAATAAAAATTGATGTTGTGGGGGCTCGAACCATGACTGCCTGCTCTTCAGCTGATGTCTCCACCGCTACGCTATTGCTTTTTGGCTTACCTTGCATAGTTAGTTCTTATATGCTTTTCCACTTACTGCTAACTGTGGCTGAGCTACGGGCACGCCCGTGCAAACGAGCGCTCTCACGGGCAAACATCTTTACAATTAAAAAAACATATAACATTTTCATTTATATAATTTTATGTTCATAGTCTGTGGGGGCATGTGCTGTGTTGTGTTTATTCACATTTCCATGTACTCTGTCGTGGGGGTTTACTTTGGGCACTTTTACTCTTCTGGGGGCGTGTCCGCTTGCAGGGCTCGGCCTACGGACACGCCCCCTACTGTCTTCCACGGACCGTGTAAGCCTTAGGTGTGATTCAGCATGCCCTCATGCATATGCAGAGCATGCTGACATCACTCCGTTTAACTGCAGCCTCCGTGTAAGCCTTGTAACTCTTACATGGAGGCTTCGTGAATCCTGCCCAATGTTTTGCAAAACGATGTGTGAATTTATTATTTCTATTTTCTCTTTTGTCTCTCCACAACTTTTTTCTCTGTTTTTTATGTTAATTATGCATTCCTCTGTGTTTTATTGTTTTGTTTCTCCTCCATTTAGATTAATTTTTTACAGATTCAGAATCCCTCTCTGTGACCAGGCATGTACCTCCCAGGTTGGGGAGCACTCAGCTTCTGCCTGTTTGTGGACGTCATCACAGGGTCAGGGTGTTGGCACTGATCCTGCAGCCACCCCAGCCCATGGCAGCCTGGCAAGCCTGACTGAGCAGGGGCTTTAGGACTTGGTTGAGGATTTGTTGGAGAAAGTAGTTGACAGATGGATTCAGCCCACCAAAGCATCACTTCAGTGTGTTTAAGACACATGTTCCCATTTGGTGTTGACCACCATATGCTCCTACACCCTCAACCTCTGGGTCTTCCACTGCACCACCATCTGGCAGAGGAAACATTTGAGACTCTGTCGGCTGGCACCCCTGCTGGCATTTCTTCAGCCCTTATTTCCTTATCCTTTCACCTACACCCTCTTATGTATTCCTACCCAAACTACCTTATTATATAAAAAAAAAAAAAAAAAAAAATGAAAAAATAAGGGGGAGTCTAACTCCCGTTATAACTTTATGCCTTCCTCTCCTCCCTCCTCCACCACAACCCCCTTGAAATTTTCCTTCTCTGTTCCCCTCTTTGTTATGTCTACCCTTTTTCAGTCTTTCTTGATTTCACTTTTACACTCTTTAATGAAAACATCAGGATGTCCATATAAGGATACCCATATATAAAACATTTTAAACCCTTTATTTTTTTTATATTAAAAATAAAAAACATGCAATCTTCCGCTTGCTTTAAGTCTTTTAAGTGTCACTGTATATAGCCATGTCCATCCTTAATATCTGAGCACATGTAAAGTTATGCAAACCCTATGTCTTTTTTTGTAGTACTTTGTATTTACTTAATGCTTAAATTAAAGTATTTATACTTTTGCCCTAAGTGGGCATGTTTTTCAAACTGCTATTGATTTTCCTTATTCAGTGTTAATATTCTGCACTTACTTATTTAAATATATGTGTAGCGGTGCTACTGACAAATAATCGCTACGTATCTGCAAACTCTTGGATTATGAATAACACCCTAGTCAGCAATAATGGAAAAAGGGCTTTAATGAACTGACGCAATCTATTGTTTAATAAATAATAACTAAGCGAAGACAAGTTGTAATGTATTGTCATAATCCTCAAACATGCTCATAAATCAGGCACATGCTGAGACGTATATATACACACACACACACACACACACACACACACACACACACACACACACACACACACACACACACACACACACACACACACACACACACACGCACACACACACGCACACACACACACACACACAGACACACACACATACACACACCACAACTGCTAATATTTGTAAACTGAATCTAACAGTTAGATGTCAAATCAATGCCTGATGGCAAACAGAAGCAGGTTTAAGAGCTACTCTGGTAATAAAGAATTGTACAGCCATTACTTTCATTATCTGCATTGTGGACTACTGATCATAAATTACTTTAAATGTCTATGGATATAGCCATTAAGTTTTATTCTGTGCTTTGACCTCAAATGATAAGAAACTTTCCTTAGCCCAGGGATTTAGTCTCTAAGTCTCCAATTGCCTGCACTGGGACTTTGAGCAAGTCATTTAACCAGTCTGTGCTCCCAGGTTTCCCCTGAAAAAAGAACATATGGTTGTAGGGCACTGGACTGAATGGACAGGGCGCTGACACTCAGCAGACTGATGTCATAACATTGATATCACCAATATAGACTTGTTCTGTGCATGCTCTGGGTATTACCTCAAAGTGGTCTAAACTAACGGCAGGTGTTTTTGCAGGGGGGCAAGCCCCACTGCACCCCCCACCCCCTGATAATTATATATACTAATTATGAGATTACATAATCTCTGGGGAAAGGGAATATTCCCCTAGCTGGGGATTGTAAATATTGCACACCTATTGACCATCTGTTTGCATTGACCAAATGTATTGGCACACTCTCAGTTCGAGTGCGTGTCCTACACCCATATATATATATATATATATATATATATATATATATATATATATATATATATATATACATGTGTGTGTGTGTGTGTATATATATATATATATATTTTTTTTTTTTTTCCCTTATATAATTAATTGCTGTATATATCAGTTCAGCTGTTTTCTAGAGCCATATATATTTTTTTACAGGACTAATTCTTATTTATAAGTATCTGTGTTCTGTTCTTATCTGTAGGCATGTTATATATGAATCTATTTTCATAGGATCATTCTAGGCTGTTGATCAGATCATCTGTAGTCTAGCCTCAAGTTCCAGTTTTGTCAGTACCCTACAACATGAAGTAACTACTTGTAGATCAGATTTCACTTAAATGTAGTTTAGACCTAGAAATGCAGCCATATTAAAACAGGCACACATTTTTGGTTCATAGGTTGGTACTAAGCTAACTGCCCTTGTGAGCCATTTTAAGCCTAGCCAATTATCCTTTGTGAGACTCAAACCCTGCACTTTGTGCTTGCAAGGAAAACACCTTAACCATTAGGCCACTATCTTCTTTTTTTGCATGTTACATGCAGTTTCAATAGAAAGGGATGTTTCATTGATATGCATACAAATGCGCTCAGACAAATAGCCTTCATGTAAGAATGAAATGTGCTAACAGAATGTTCAGTACACCGAGTAAAAACAGATCTTGTTCAGATGGCATGGAGCTTGGGAACCAAGGTTAAAGAGGTGTGTAGAACTTGTTGGAAATGTACAGGGCTTTAGTATTATTTAGGAGATTCTTCAGACACAGAAGTCAGTAATTAGTTTGGACTGATACACAGAAAGTCATAGCAGCTCAGTACAGACACGTGAGACTGAGTGCAGAAGGTATAATTGTGAGTACAGAATTTACACACAGTATAATGAGCTCAGAAGTTACAGACATTGTAATTCAGTCTAGTTCGGGTTATCAGCACTGTTATTTGAGACAGTAAGATTTGATTCACATACTGTTTACATTTACCTCCACTAAATACTGCTACTACTACATAGTAAACCGAGAACTGGCACATGAAACAGAGACTGGTACGTTTTCAGCACAGTTTATTCCAGTATCATGTGTTTCCTTCAATTCTTACACAGTTAATTTCTCCTTTCAATGAGGGTTTGAAGGGCCACGACTAGGGGCTGGTTTGAATAGGGTCAGGTAGCTATTTTGTTTCACATTTAAGGCAAGTTTATTCCATGAAAGAGGGATTCTTACAGAGAGATGCATATTTTTCCAGCAGGTCACATTTATGCTGTTGTGGAACTTCAGATCATTTGAGTGTTTAAGATGTTGTGTATTTTGAGGATGTGTAGCAGGTCACATATGACTGCATGCTTTGTGGCTTTGTAGGTGAGGGAAAGATCTCCCTCAAAAAGTCTGTAAGAAACAGGGAAGAGGAAAAGTGATTTAAGGCAGCCTATCTGGCATGTGGAAGATGTGCCCTGGATTTCTTTCTGGGCACACACTGCAGCCTTTCAAGCTGAATTGTGTTTAGACAAGTACTAAGTACAGAAGGAACTATAGTCTATTATGGGTTGGAGGAGGGAGGAGTAAAAAGGGATCATAACTTCTCTTGACCTAGAAGATATACCTTGTTAATCATTCTGGTTAGATAAAAGAATTTCCTAATGACAGTAGATACATTCTGGTCAAAGGACAGTGCACTGTCAGTAAAAGTGTTCAGATCCCTAATAAACTAAGTCAGTTTTCAAAGGAGTGTCATCTATGTGCTAGGTGCAAGGGCGCCCATGTTTGTCAAAGGACACTGTACTGCATTTCTTGTCTTCTAACGTAAGGCCATGGTCCTATCACCTTTTATTTGCATAACTTAGATCATCCAGGAGAATCTGAAAACCTGCTGGAGAGAGAGAGAGATTATGCTAGCTCTGAGTTTGCAGTTATTTCCAAACTTGGTCAGCTAAAGGCCCTTAACACCAGCCTTGACACCTGTTTGCATGCATGCAATATGTAAGTGACTAGTTCAAATAAGTCAGTTAAGTTTAGAAGGCAGGATGTACCTTTAATGAAACCAAACAGGTTTTGATCAAGGATTGTAGACTGTTAATGTCCTTGTTAATGCATTAGATAATGATGCACTCCATCACCTTATAGATTAGGCTGGATAGGTTTGTAGGTCTATAGTTATGAGGGTCTGTGGTGGCTCATCCCTTGTGGAGTGGGATGACTACAACAGTTCTTCACACCTCAGGCACAAATCTAGTCGGGAGGCTGAAACTGAATAGGTTTAGTAGTGAGTCAATAAGGTTGCATTTGTGATAAAAAGAAAGCAAACTGGTACATTATCTGGACCCATGGAACTAGTGTTCTTGACCCTGGAGAGTGCCCTCAGGACTTTCTCCGACGTGGTTATATTGGCATAATAATATGCAAGGGAAAGTTATATGCGGACACCCCCACAAGAGGTGAAAATATCCTGGACCTGGTACTAACCAACATGAGTAGCCACTGTTGCACCCCTACAGTGTCATCCTCCTTGGTAAGATCTGACTATAAAGCATTCACTTTCAAAGTCACCATCTCACCTTCCTCCCCACCCAACCACCAGGGTCAAATAAAAAACTTTTCAAAAGCTGACTACAACCTTCTGAGAGCAGGTATAGGCAGCTTCTCAGCCACTGTCCCTTCAGTTGGAACTAATACTAATGTCCAAGCCTACACCAAAAAACTATATGAGCACCTACATAGCTGCATGGACTCAGCAATACCTGACAGGACCAAATCATCTTCTTCAAAGAAGAGTAAACCTGTCTGGTGGACAGCAGCAATAAACAAACTCTATAATAAAAGGAAAAAATTGCGGCCCATGACCAAGAAGGAGCAAGTGCCAACTTGGAAGCAATCTCTCCTTTGTCTGAACAAGGAAATAAGGTCACTGGTGAAATCTTCTAAGGCTAACTTCTAGTCCAAATTGGCCACATCCACTAAGGACAATCACAAGGCTTTCTTCACATACAGCTGCAAACTCAAAGGTAACACCCAAATCTGCTCTGAAGTGGCGGACAGAAATACCATATACACAAACACTGTAGATATTGCCAACCTGCTGGCAGACAGGTTCAGTTCAGTTCAGTCTCTACCATCAGTAAACCAGGACATCCCCAGCACCTGTCTCCTCCCCTCATCACCAGTCCAAACAATCTGAAGAAGGGCACAGTCCAAACGTGCTTATCTTGTATACGTTGTTGTTTTATCATTCCTGGTCATTAAATATTGGAATCCAGTGGTGGTTGCTGCTATTTTTTCATTTTTGGATCCCCTCATCACCAGGGAGCAGGTTTTTAATACTCTCTCAAAGGCAAAAAATACATCCTTCATGGGACCCGAGAACAATCCTGGCTGCATCTTAAAAGAACTCAGGCATGAGCTCTCACACCCATTAGGCACCCTATTCAACCAAAGCCTGAGCCTTCATCCCATCTGAATGGAGGACAGCCACTGCCATCCCTTTACACAAAGGTGGAATGTCCACTGACCCAGGCAATTATAGTCCAATCAGCCTAACTAGCCTGATCTGCAAGCCCATGGAATGCATTATCAGGGACCTTATAAACAAGGGTATTGGCAACCTCCAAACACTTGACCCCACACAGTTTGGTTTTGTCAATGGGAGATCATGCCTGTTACACTTGGTCAACTTCTTTGAAACAGTCACCAAAGTCATGGATGAGGGGAAGACAGTGCACACTGCTTACCTTGACCTAGCCAAAGCCTTCAACACTATTCCCCACTTGGGCATAATAGATAAACTCTCCCAAATAGGCATCAACCCGTATGTTACCAGATGGGTAGCTAACTGGCTCATTGATAGAACCCACTCAGTCAAAATAGGGGAAGCCACCTCTATTAGTAGACCCGTAACAAGTGGTGTACCCCAAGGATTGGTTTTGTAGCTTCTACTGTTTGGGATATACTTTTCTGAGGTGCAAGCCAAAACCAGTGGAGGCTGGCCAAGTCTGCAGATGATTTCAAGCTGGGTGCTGTCTTAAATTCCCCTAGTGATGTGAACATCCTCCAAGAGGGCCTTACCCAGAATAATGACTGGTGCTAGAAGCATGACCTCAAACTGAATGCCAAGAAATGCATCATTATCCCCTTTGGGGAAAATGGTGCCCCACTAATTATCACATTAATAACGTGCTAAGCATGCAATTAGTCATGAAAGACTTGGGCACCCAGGTTGATAGCAAACTGACTTTTGACCACCATGCTGCCTCAGTTGTATGGAAGTCTTTCTACAGGGCCCACCTCATAAATAAGGGTAGTTCATCCAGGAACAAGGAGGTCATATCATCCCTGTACTCCTCCCTTATCAGACCCATTATCGAATACAATGCCCCCTTCAGCATGTACCTTGCCAAGCACATGCAACAGCTGGGGAGACCACAGAGGTTCCTGACCAGGAAAATCCAGGGTTTCAAACAACTATCCTGTATAGATAGGCTAAAAGCCCTATCGCTCTACTCAGTCTCGTACAAATTGCTCAGAGGTGACCTGTGCCTGGCATACAAGGCCATCTCAGACCCAGCCTTGATGGAGTTGTTGCATATATGTAAGTCAAACTCCAGTCGTGTAACCCAGACACAAGGCCTCAACCTGGTCTGTGAATTTAATAGAACTTGTTGACGGGATAGATTTGTGTCCTAAAGACTCCCCATCTGTGGAATAGACTCCATTTTCATGTCAAGCAGAGTACCTCACTAGCCTTTTTTAAGAGGAACCTGGATGACTGGATGGGAAACTGAAAATACACCCCTGGGATCCCACCTGTGTCCCTGCTGGACAGGGGAAACATGTGCTGACTTTTGTGGAAACATGGGCAAAATTCTTGGCTAGGCTTATAACGGCCTCCGGGCCAATAGCCTAGTATTGTCCTATGAACCTATGTAAAGGCAGAGCTAAATTTATCTTCTTATATATTGTCTGTGTCCCCTGAGAATGAGCTTGTGTTGTTGTTAATGCATTAGTTCAGTGCAGTGCAAAGTACTGCCTCTAAGCTTTTGTGATATTTTTACAAAATGCCTTTACATAGGTGGAAATTTTCAGTTCATACTTACCTTAGGAAGATTTGACTTTGCATGTAAGTTCTTTGCTTATTTTCTTGAGTTTACTTTTAGTGTTAGGCTATTAAGATTATTCTAACAGACAATACATTTCTTCCTTTTATTGTACAGTGTGTTTTTACCTGTGGTAGTGGTGCTGCGGTAGCGTTGTCACCTCATAACAAGACGTTGTTGCGTTCGATTCTTAGCTACAGCATCTTCTGTGTGGAGGCATGCGTGAATGGGCGTGCCATCGTTGAAGATTGTGCATCACGGCTGGTAACTCGGCACGTAAAAATCCACTACCAAACATTAGCAGACCGGAGTTCCGCTGTGGCGACCCCTAACTGGGATAAGCCGAAAGACACAACATTGTACAGTTTGCTTTTACTTTACTATGATTCTACCACAGTGGTTTATTCTTGCACATAGTATTTTATTTATGTAAGAAAGATGGGGACTATTGATATAATACAAGCATTTAGGTGAGCATAGAAATTATCTGTGAATGTAGCAGGATATGTGTGTGTGTGTGTGTGTGTGTGTGTGTGTGTGTGTGTGTGTGTGTGTGTGTGTGTGTGTGTGTGTGTGTGTGAGAGAGAGAAAGAGGGAGAGGGAGACAGTGTTATCAAGGGGAGAGGGGTGCATGAATTTCATCAGGCTACATCAGATTTGCCCATGAATAATCTCCAGAAGGGTTTGACAGTGCGTCATAGTGAATATTAATGAATAGTGGTTGATTTGATCAGTGAAGGGGCAATTACACATGTACATCACAGTGGGTCTCTATGGGTGTGGATTAGATCTTCAGTTGGGACATAAAGTAGTTGGTTTAAGTAGCTAACATTTATAAAATCTCAGAAGCATTGCGAATACTTATTTTTGGTAATGTAGATTATTCAGTTAGTTGAAATCTCAGGAGAATAAAATTTGGTTCACTGGGGGTGGACCATATTTTGATTAGACACGCATTATGGGCAGGGAGTGATATGGAGAATGACATTCAATTTAGACAATTCTAGACATTCTGGACTACATAAGACAATGTTTCTTAGAAATACCCATGGTAAAATGTGCTCAAACATACCAAGAATGCCTGGCTATATAAGTTTTTTTCATCTCTGTAACATCAGAGCTATGAGAGAAATTCTGTAGAGCTGTGTGATAAACATGCAGTCTACTCGGTCAGTAGGCTTTTTTTGCTACGGGCTTTATTTAGTTCTTCAGATGTGTTGGGGTAATGTGTGAATGTGATTCATAAGCTACTTTCTCTGTATCACTGGGGATACAAATATCTGTATTCTGCCTGTAAAGGTGTCAAGAAATGCATCTTGTATGCAAACAGGAGTTTGATCATACTCTGTATGTATAAGATTAATGATCCTCTGATGTCAGAGACACTCCTAGCTGTGTTTGTTACCATGGAAATGGACTCCTCCCCTCCTTCTCCATTTCACACATACACTATCTGTCTCTCACTCTTTTTTCCTCTTGCTTTCTCTGTATCACACATTTACTCATTTTACCAAAACCCAAATCAGGGTGCCTATGACCCTCCTACAACAAATAATTTCACATCATTTAGCAATGGTACCAAAAAAATCGAATGCATATAATATACATAACTTCTTTTTTTAAACTAACGATCCTTCCTAATCACACATTTTTCTTATTCTTTCTTATGTAATCATGGTCTGCTGAATTGTATGATGTTCATTCTGCTCAGCTGTATGAAATGATGCTCTGCTCAATTATATATTGCACTGTTCTGTTGTATAATTTTCTGCTGAGTTGTATTACGTTTGAATAGACCAGATCACATATACAGTCGAAAAGAGTAAATACAATTTCTCTCTTTCTTCGCTCTCTCTTGCTCTTTCTGTCTTTTTTCATATCTCTTTCTTCCATTTCTGCAGTGCAGTTAGATGACAAAGGCTGTGTCAGTCGATAAGAACACAGTTTAACAGACAAGATAACCTCCAGTACTTGGAAACATTGATTTTTAAACTTTTTTTTGCAGCTGATTTGCATGTGTATCACAGTTGCTGTTTGCATCAGACCGCACAGGAAAGAGCAGCTTTGCTAAGAATCAGTCATTAGTTTGATCATGATCAGGTTTCTTTCTTATTTAATAATTTCTGTAGCTCCTTGCAAATGTCTGCCTCTTTTTTTCACTTTGGAGTCAAGGTACTATCTTTAATAGGAAAGAAAAAAAACAATAAATTTCACCTTAAGGATGTAATAGATGTAACTGGTTAAATGTAACAGACGCAGTTTATTCTATATTTCCCTCCACCCCCACACCATAGAAGGTTAGAAAGAAACCCCATACAGATAGTGATCAACTGTTCCTGATTTTGCAGAATGTCCCTGATTTCATCTCATATTTTCTTAGTTTCTTAAAATATTTTTGATTTTGTGATAAAACATTAAGGGTTGCAGTCAGTAATGACAGACAGTTTCCCATTTATTCTTCAGGAAATGCATGTCGACACAAAACCTGCTGTTTTATTACCTTTCTGAGTGAATTAGGTTAATACTTAAAAAATGTCCCCAATTTTGGGAATTTGCCCTTGATTCATGAGCAAAGATGTTCAGAGCTATGTCCTCACAAGAATGCATTTTCTCATGTCATCTCACCTGTAAATAATTTTTCTATTGATTCAGATAATTGCATTACAGAGTATACTGTAGTTCTTCCACTGTCCCTTGTTCAAGCAATAGCGAGAAGTGCCTCCTTTTAGGGAATTCATGGTCACAAGTTAATAACATAACTCTTACTATACAAATATTGCCAGCAGAGGAATGAAATTCAAAATATTGTAGACGCATAAATCCAATATCAATTAAGCACATATGACACATACAAATATAGTACAACTAACCAGTACCTCCTATAAGAATCCCTCGATGGGGCACACAAAATAATTAAAACAAAACATTTTGATATTTGAATTTCCACCCCTTGTCCTCACTCTCAAATTCCAGACTTCTGTATTCAAACTACAGAATCACAAAACCACAACGCAACAGCAATGCACCTATGCAGTAGCATTTCATCAGCTTATTCTATATGAGTGCACACATTTTTGCATGATACTGTTGTCTGGTCATTACATTCCAAAGTTATGAAGGTAAATTTTTAATTGGGTAAAAAACAGCCAATAAGATGGAAATATTTACAAAGAAAATGAAGGGGAAGGGAACAGCTACTATGACTGCATACAGATTTTAAATGGGGGAGGGATGGTGGTGCAGCATTTAGGGGATGAGTACAAAATCTGACTTTCTCTCTATTTCTACCTACCTAGGGTTGGTGGTTAAAGAACAGAGAAGCATACCTCTCATCTGCGATGATTTGCACATAGAACTATGATTTTGGCTCTTAGATTTATCCTTGTTCCTCCTGGATTAATGATGCTGCTCATAAAGTCCCACCTAGTTAAGGATACATAATATATTCAGTACATAAAGTAAGCCTATACAAAGATTCACTACCACCAGCTATATAAATTGTAGTATATAAAGAGCTTCAATTGTAAAAATAAAAAAGTGTTCCTCCTTCTCATTCTCTGCTATGATTTTTCAGGCTCAGAGGTTGACGCATATGCAGGGAAGCAGTGAAGAGTGTATTTACACCAAGCAATGGCTCATCGCTTGGGAGAGGAACTCTGCACGTACAGGTTATAAAATTGCACTGAGTATTTCCTCTTAACTTGCTTACCTGATATAGAATTACACAGAGTACCTGTGACTTTGCTGTCTCCTGTACATTACTGTAAATTATCCTTACTAAGTACATACCTGTTTTCTATGCTTTTAAATCCATTCAACATGCCTATTTTCATAACCTTGATTATACACTTACTATGTTGTAGGAATGCTGTTTTCTGAATTTCTTACAGTCACTGTAGCCTGTGTGAAAGCTGTTCTTTATTATAAACAGAAAAACTAGTCTGAGATTTTTGGGGTGCGGATGGAGGCAGGGTAACTGTGTGAAGACAGAGAAGTTAACAGGCATGGATCTTGAAATGTATGTTTTACATATTTCATTAGCTGGGTTGAGGTCTGTTTACAGTGGAGGCCCAGGAGCCTTGTCTGATTGATTGACTTCTTATAGTAACACAGCAGGCACATGGAGACTACGGGAATGCAACCCTTGAGTACAGGAAGAAACTTGTTAGAAGCTCATAGCCTTAAGCCTTTGTACTAAACTATTAATGTGGGATAAATCATAAGCACGAAGGTGCCACTGACTGGAGTAAAGTGAGTTGTTGCCCTTCTGAGCATCCCGGCTTTTTCATCAGCTACCAGGCAAACCCATACCTCTTAACTTCTATGCCCAGGAATATTGAATGAAGCTAAAAATAATGGGGGGGGGGCAGAGCCCCAATATTAGGGACAATTTTTAAATATTACTGTGTTCCAGACATCACTGAGTTTCTCATCAACATTCATTTATTGTACAATGAGAAGTAGAAAACTCTACTGACTGGCATTATTAACTGTCTGTAATTCTCAGGCATCAACCAGAAAAAAAGGTACAGGGGACAGGGCAAAAATACAAGGTACAATCAAGGGTGTTCTGTGAAATCAGGAAAGTTTGAAAGGTATGAACAAATCTTCCTATTTCTCCTGGCCTCCTCTTCCAGTACTACTCCAGGATAAGGCCACCTTGACACGTGGGAAAGGGGATGGGGGCAACAACTTTCATAGTAATACCCTCCAGGTGGGACCATTTTGGTGGAGTGGGAAAGAGAAGTGAACAACAGCTTGTGGATGGAAGAAAGGAGCTGGGTTTGCCTGCAGCATCATATTTTGTGCCAGAGTGTTTTCTATTAAGTCCAACCCCCTCTGATGTCCCGGGCTGACATCATTGGTGGTGGAAATACAGTGGCATTGTAAGTAATCCATGCTTACCTATGTGATGATGTGCCTGTTAAGTTGCTTGTCCCCAGCACAGCACTGGTATATCACTAATGCATCCATTATTTGGCTACCTGTCCCCAGCATGCCTCCGAATCCCATCCCCCACCGAAAAGAGATGAGGTAAGCCTTGTCATTTCTGTCCTCCCCCACCAGCTTCAATAGATGCTCAAAACATTATTTGAACTCTGGATCCTGGGTCACAGTCAAAGCTTTAGCCCTTTATGATAATGGAAATGAAAAATTATATATATATATATATATATATATATATATATATATAGTGATCATTATAGCTTTTATTGAGAAATGTGAATGTTCATGTTCCAGACACAATACATTGAAAATGTGAATGTTAACACAGTACTACTGAAAAACAGCCTTAGTGTGTGCAAACCTTAAAACAAAACAAAAAAAACATACAAAATCATCTCCCCCTGCTTACCATATATATTAACACTGAGATCAGACAAACCTTGAGAATTGCGAAAACTCTCATACCGGTCGATCATCTGTTTAGTCAACCAAAACTATTTATATATATGAATAGATAGGTATATAGATTCATGACAGTTACACATAATGCACAAACACTAAATCAAAACTGATTGATGTAGGTATTTAGGTTCGTAGGTTCATAGGATGATACTAGGCCCTTATAAGCCTAGTCAAGAATTTCGCCCATGTTTCATCAAAGTCAGCAGCTGTTTCCCCCATCCAGCAGGGACACAGGTGGGATTCCAGGGGTATATTTTCTGTTTCCCATCCAGTTGGCCAGGTTCCTCTTAAAGATGGCTAGAGAGGTACTCTGCTTGACATGGAGAGGGAGTCTATTCCACAGATGGGGGAGTCTCTGGGACGCAAATCTATCCCGCCAATAAGTTCTATTAATGTCACAGACCAGGTTAAGGCCATGCATCTGGGTTGCGTGAGTGGAGTTTGCCTTACGGATATGCAGCTACTCCATCAAGGCTGGGTTTAAAATGGCCTTGTATGCCAGACAGAGGTCACCTCCGAGCAGTCTGTATGAGACTGAGTAGAGGGACAGGGCTTTTAGCCTGCCTGTATAGGATAGGTGTTTGAGACCCTGGATTTTCCTGGTCAGGAATCTCTGTGGCCTCTCCAACTGCTGCATGTGCTTGGTAAGGTACATGCCAAAGGGGGTATTGTACTCAATAATGAGTCTGACAAGGGAGGAGTACAAGGATGTTATGATCTCCTTGTTCCTGGATGAAATACCCTTATTTATGAGGTGGGCCATGTAGAACACCATGGTGGTCAAAATTCAGTTTGCTATTAACATGGGTGCCCAAGACCATCACGACTGATTGCATGCTTAGTACGTTGTTATTAATGTGATAATTAGTGGGGATGACATTTTCCCCAAAGGGGATAATGATGCATTTCTTGGCATTCAGTTTGAGGCCATGCTTCTGGCACCAGTCATTAGTTTGGGTAAGGCCCTCTTTGAGGATGTTCACATCACTAGGGGAATTTAAGACAGTGGCCAGCTTGCAGTCATCTGCAAACTTGGTCAACCACAGACCACTGGTTTTGGCTTGCACCTCAGAAAAGTATATCCCAAACAGCAGAGATCCCAACATACACAAACAGATAATTTTTTGCCTGCTGTTGGACTGTCACACCGTTGTTCAAGTAACTACATAGTCATCAATTTTATTTGCATCACTTACTTGAAAAATGTTTATTGCCCCCTTTTTCTTAATTAAAATACTTGAGAAAAAAAATCTATCTACATTTCTTACATTCCTCTTGTGATTGTCCTTGGTTGATGTGGCCATATTTTGAAAAAAAACTTACCAAAAGACAAAAACAACCAAAATAAAACATATCGAAAAGGAAAATAAAACAGTTTCCTTTTCAGATACTGTAACAGACCCATACCACTACATTCAGACTAGATTTGTCTGAGCAGAGGTAATATTATAAGGGTTTTCTTAAGGTAAGGTGATGGGTCAAGGTTAAGAGCAAGGGCAAGATTTGTATGCCCCCTGTATCATCTTGCTAATGCTTGTAAACCCTAACCCTATCCCTGCACGTAATCCTATGAAAACCTTGCTCTCAGGGTGTCTGAGAATCACTGATCCTGTGATTCTGAGAATTGTGACTACATGCTTCATTGTGCCCTCTTGCGTCCTGCACTTGAATCTACACTTTCTTAACTCACTTCACTTTATCATGCCCGGTCGTTCCTAATCAGAGCTTCACAACATATTTGATTGTTTTATTGACACAACTTAATAAAGTATAATCTTCTTCATTTTTATTCAAACAACATAGCTCATTTTGATACAGCAGTTTTAGTTTATAACCCCCCCCCCAAAAAAAAAAAAAGTGATGAAGCTTTTGATTCAGACACTAAGTCCACTTTTCCAAATGCACTCTCATTCATATTATATTCTATTTTGGTATCTGTCTTAAATGAAAGAAACCTTCCAGCTTCTCATTCCAACTATTTATGTACTTACAACATTAATGCTTTTCTGTGCCCGGTGAAGAAATAATATACACAAACAGTCTCAACATACACAAACAGATAATTTTTTGCTTGTTGTTGGACTGTCACACCATTGTTCAAGTAACTACATAGTCATCAATTTTATTTGCATCACTTACTTGCAAAATGTTTATTGCCCCCCTTTTTCTTGATTAAAATACTTGAGAAAAAAAAAATCTATCCACATTTCTTACATTCCTCTACTGAGTGCATGACATGTTTCATCACGCTGATAACTACATCTTTAAAAAATCAGTTGCTGAGCTGAACATTTATCATTTTAATTTGGTCATCAAATTCTTACTTAACAGTAACTTTTTTGCTGCCATAGTATTTGACACATTCCTCATATTGTACTTTGCCTTATATTGATATGCCTAGTACCAAGAGACGTTAGCACCATTTTATGTTTGTAAGCATATAAATCTTTAGCAAGCACTTATAATGCTGCTGTTCTGCTCACATTCACAGTTTTTCCACTGACAAATCAGTATCTCATAAAATTTTCTTAATTTATTTTATTATTTTTTTTTATTTTAATTTATTTTTAATGTCACAAATAATGCTAATTAGCCATGTGCTGCCATAGGTCCATAGGTATATACTCGGCTAATGACGACAAAGGCCCTTTTTAAGCCTAGTCAGACATCTCAAATGTATCCAACAAGGTTGGTACCCTAGAAGTTATTTTTAGGGATATGTGTAAGCTAGGGTATGCATGGTCAAATATTTACAGGTTGCATCTATCCGTTAGACATACAGGTAACAGACCAGGAGTGAATATCCAGTTTTCCATCCACTGTTTCAACTTATGACTCTGCTTCACATGGATGGGAAGCCTGTTCTAGAGAAGGGGTATTCTCTGAAACACATACCAGTATGATATCTCCAATATCTCCTATTTATGTCTCAAGCAAGATTTAAGTCCCTGGACTAGGTAGCTCTGATGCTATTTGTTTTATAGATATGCACGCGGCCCATCAAAGTGGAATCCTGAGATGCCATTATTAATCATTCCCATGATAATTCCTTCCATGACTTTGCATATCAGACTAGTAACACTAATGGGTCCGCAGAAGGTCTGCTCTTATGTAGAAAGGATGACTGTTGCAATTCTCCATTCATAGTTTCATAAGTGTGTCCTAGGCTAATGACCACAAGGGCCTTTTTAAGCCTAGTCATACATCCCAAATCTCTGACAAGTTCTCATACTCTTGATAAGGGTAATCAAGAGCTTGTGGGATGAAACATTTACAAGCAGGGTCCTAGGAATTGAACCATTTACAGACTGCCTGTGTCCATTAGAGATATAGGAGCCAAACTAGGGATAAATGTCCTGTTTCCATCCAATTATTAAATTACACTTGAATTGGGTTAGGGAGGAACACTGCTTCACATGGTTGGGGAACCTGTTTCAGTAGAAGGGGTAGTATCTGGAATATATACCTTTCTCTCCTGCAGGTCCTGTTTATATCACAAGCAAGGTTTAAGTCTTTACAATGGGTAGTTCTGGTGCTGTTTGTTTTTTGGATATGCAGGAGGTCCATCAGGTTCACATCTGACAATGCCATCTATGCCAGGCAAATATTTCTCCTCAACAGCCTGTAAGAGACAGAATACAGGGATAGGGCCTTGAGGTGGTTTGCATAGACCTATTCCCTAGTGAACGTAGGGGGAGTTATATTTGATGGTATTTCCTGAGGGGAGGTTGAAGGGTAAAGTTAGAGCTGAATTTGTTGGTCAGTGGGTTTGCTGTATCTTATGGCTCATATAGGTGCTTTCATTAACAATGAGCACCACACACAACTGTGTATTGCTTTTGAGGTTTTGAACATAGCTGAAGAATGCATTGTTGCTGTCCTTGGCCTGGCAGCCAGATTTGTCTCAAATTTGGCTTTGGTAGACTATTTGTCCTCTGAGTTGTTTGTTTAGTTCAGGAGATTGCTTTTATCCTGCTGGGTGCTAAACCTGCAAATTTTTTGCATGATTTTCTTCCTTCTATTATACAGCCTGTTGGTGTTGTGATTCCATTAGGTTGGATTATTTTTTGAGTTAGATTTGTACTTCTTCCTGGTACAATTGCCTCTATGAAGCCATTAACATGCTTGTATAGGGTTTCTGTAAAGTATTCTATGTAGGCAGCAGTGTTCTCATGGCTTATGGGGAATTAAAATTTTGCCAGGTTATCACTTAATAGTGGGAAGTTAGCGTTAGAGTCATTCCTGAACATTCCAGGGTTAGGGGAGGTTTCCAGGTTTTATTTTCACATCAAACAAGATTATTTTATGGTCTGACCTTACCATTGAAACATTACAGTAGGTGGTGTGCAGCACTCTCCCATATTAGTGAGGACCTGATCCAGTATGTTTGCAACCCTCTATGGTGTATTGACAATCTGGTCCAGCAGTCTGTGTTTACAAAATGCATTAATTTCTGTGCCTCCACTTTTGGTGTATGATTCCCAGTTAATAGTGAGTATTTAAGGTTACCCATGAATATGATATTGGGTTGGATGGTGAGTGTTTCCATTAAGCTTAAATATGTGTTATGGGTTTTCTGGGTTATACAGGGGAGCTAAGGAAGTGGTATGAGATTTTGCCTATGGGGATTTGAAAGCGGAGAAGCTCACATTAATTGTTCTGTTTGACCAGCCTTGATGTATATTTATTTTTGATGTAAATCAAGACACGTCCACCTTTAGTCCCTGTATGTGTAGTAGCTGGTCTAAATGTGTGGAAGGCATTATAGCCTTGCACTGCCGGTGTGCTCTGCGCTGATTTAAACCATGTATCAGTGACTGCACAGACATCAGCATTCTCTAAGTTAAGGAGAGCTTGTAGGGACTGCAGCTTTTTGTTTATACTGCTAGCACTGAGCAATAATATCTTTAGATTTTCTTGGTTTTGATTTACTATGTTGGAAGTCTTTTCAGTTTGGCATTGCCTAAAAAAAGGCACAATGGGGGAGGACAAAATGTTTCTGCTAATATTTGAAAGCTTTGAGGGGAGAGGTGAAGACCATCCCTGGCAAAGCAGCATGCTCTGTTGACGATCTCCTTCCATGCTGAAAAATATTGCACCCCCTTAGAATGACACCAGAAACTAAGCCAATTATTAAAGTTGGTTATCTTCTGTTCATATTGTGGCATCATCTTTAGAGCATGTAAAATGCTGCTCATACCAGCCTGGGACACACATTCTGAGAGCTCTGTGATGTCTCTCTTCATATAGTCTAGGGCGGTACATTTCAGGTAATTTTCACCCACGTGGACTATGAGTCATACTGATACATGTGGACCAATGAGCTGAGTGCATGTGTAAGGTGGCAGATCATGGCCCCTGGTAAGCAACTGACAATGACTTTCTCCTTACTCAGCCTGGTGATAGAGACATCACTGTGTCTCACAATGGAGTCTTCAATGACCAGAATGTTAAACTGGGTGGTGACTTGCCTTATGGGCTTAGAAGTAGAAGAGCCATGAAATGTGGCTGTATGTGTTGATGTGGGTATTCTTTATTTATTTTATTTATTTTAAATTTGTTAACCGGGAAAGTCCGACTTGGAATGAAGCCAATTTTCAGCAGAGGCCTTGGGATAAATGCTTCAGCTGTATGTCTTTATAATGTGCGAGGAAATATGAGCACCCATAGGAAACCCACATGAACACAGGGAGAACCTGCAGACTCCACACAGAAGGCACTCCAGCCAAGGCTCGAGCCGGAGAACCTCTTGCTGTGATGTGAGAACACTACTGCTGCACCACTGTGCTGTATTGTTTTGAAAGAGTACATTCAGGGCTGCTGAGGATATTTGTTATGTGTATTTCATCTAGGAGGTCTTTGGTGTTTAGGAAGGTTACATTTAAGTGCCTCAGCATATGTGGGTCTGCTTTGAAAAGTAGATGATGGGTGCAGCATATGTACTACTGACAACCTGATTAACAACAGGAGTGCTTTTATATGAGAACTTCACCTCCAGTGACATTGAATAAATAAATCTCTCACATACCTTATCAGTTTGAGAATTAGCTGGTTGTCAGTAAAAATGAGACAGTTTCTACATTGCCTCAGGATGCCCATATCCAACAAGCTGGTAACGGAGACAGTGAAAAAGTTCATATCCAAGGCAATAGACACTCCTGACATTACTTTATATTTTCACTGCAATCATTTAATCAATAAAAAGACTATCTGGTTTGCAACTCTGGGGGCAGTGTTTGTCAATGCAACCTAATTCCCCTGTGTGCAACTAGGTATTGATGAAATTTCAAGGGTGCTTTTACATGAAAAATGTCAGTTCAGGGTGTCTTCATCTATACAGGGCACTGCCAAACATTTGAGGGGGGAATAATAAGTAGCAGTTGCAATATGCACTAAGCAGTTATATTAGATACCACAACCTCTTAGCACAAAAAAATCCAGGCAAAGCCAAAAATAATGGTGAGACAAAACTCCAAAAATATGGACAAATTTTAAATATTGCTGTTATAAACTTAGAAATAAATACAAGGTCTTGTGTTACCATGCATTTTCTGAAGGATATGAAGTCTGAAACTGAAATGCCTGTCATTATTTAGTAAACTCAGTTCTCACTGATTTGCCACAAAAATTCAGAAAACTACATATCTGAGGAGGAAGAGACAAAAATATGAGGCAAACATCTGGACATTCTGTGAAAACTTGGGCAGTTCAGAGGTATGATATGAAAGAGGGGGTAACTTAACCTTTAGCTATATAAGTAGAGAGCCACTAATTTTAAAAGAGCAAGCTAGATTGAAAGGGGGTGGGCACTTTGTATTCTGGCTCTATGGAATACAGTGGGATGACTAATACATTTAAATAGATGAATGGGAGTGATTTCGCAAAATGATAATTTGTGCTTACTCACAATTGCAAATGAAAGAGGAGAGGGAAGGAAATATGTGCCTGAATCAACATAAGGAGCAGACAACTAGAAAGACAGTTAAGATTAAAAACACAACAGCACCAGGGTGGAAAGGTGGCGGAAAATGTAATTTCTGTGTGACTCATTAGGGACATAGCTGTTTTCTAGATTAAATACGCAATTAAAAGAAGAACACAAGAAAACACAGTAGAAAAGAAATAAACCACAGTATACAAAGTAGAAAAAGGCCACAAATTAATACAAATACAAGAAAGCAAAAAAGCAAACTAACCTTTCCCTCACAGCAATCTATGACACAGTCTGACTGAGCTTTTCCAGTAAAGCCTTGAAATATTTTATTTTACCCCTTAAATAGAAGAAATAGTTCCTAGGTCCACCCTCAGTTCACAGGTAATTAACCTTAATTGACCTGTTCTAATTTTTATGTGATTCACAAGAGACTCTGTTGAGGTCTTTATGTTGTTGTGTCTTTCAGCTTTTCCTGGTTAGGGGTCGCCACAGTGGAACTCTGGTCCGCTAATGATTGGTAGTTGATTTTTACATGCCGAGTTACCAGCCCTGACGCACAACCTTCAACGAAGGTACGTCCATTCACGCATGTCTCCACACAGAAGACGCTCTAGCTGAGAATCGAACCGAACAGCGTCTTACTGTGAGGCGACAACGCTACCGCAGCACCACCACTAGTTTAAATTTGCAATTAAAAGCAGAATACAAGCAAGACACAATGTAAAGCAAATAAATCACAATATACAAAACATGCATGTGAAGCAATGCAAACAAACAAGAAAGCAAAAACAAACTAACCTTTTCTTCAAAGCAATCTATGGCAGACTCTGAGTGAACGTTTCCAGTAAAGCCTTTAAATGTTTTATTCTCCCTCTTAAATAGAAGATTTACTTCCTAGCTCCACCCTCACTTCACATATAATTAACATTAATTGACCTGTTCTAATTTCTGTGTGACTCACAGGAGATGCTGCTGTGGTCATTTTCCTGGTTTAAATATACAAATAAAAGCAGCATACAAGTAAAATGAGGTGTAAAGTAAATAAACCATAATGTACAAAATAGAAGAATATAATGAAGCAAAACAAAATACAAGAAAGCAAAAACAAGCTAACCTTTCCATGACCTTTTGCCATAAAACCTTGAAATGTTTTATTTTGCTACTTAAATAGAAGCTCTAATTCCTAGCTCCACCCTCATTTCACAGGTAATTATCCTTAACTGACCTATTCCAATTTCTCTGTGACTCACAAGAGACACAGCTGGGTCTCTTTCTTAGTTTAAATATGCAATTAAAAGCAAAATACAATTAAGACATGGTGTAAAGAAAATAAATCACAATATATAAAATAGAAGAAAGCAATGAAGCAATAGAAAATCAAGAAAGCAAAAATCAAACCCACCTTTCCCTCATAACAATCTATGGCAGAGTCTGAGTTAACTTTTCTAGTAAAGCCTTGAAATGTTTGTTTTACCCCTTAAATAGAATATTTAGTTCTTAGCTCCACCCTCATTTAATGGGTAATTAATCTGAATTGACTTGTTCTAATTTCTCTGCGATTTACAGGAGACACAGCTGTATTCTCTTTCCTAGGTTACTTCCTAGGTTAAACATGCAATTAAAAATAGAATACAAGAAAAAACATGCTGTAAAGAAACTAAGCCACCATTTACAAAATAAAGAGAGGCAATAAAGCAATACAAATACAAGAAAGCAAAACCAAACTAACCTTTCCCCTCACATCAATCTATGGCAGAATCTGAGCAAGCTTCTTCACTAAAGCCAGTACTATTACTGATTATTTCCATGTGGCACAAAGCCTGACAGGAGGCAGTGATAATTTAACAAAGGTGTTTCTTGTTTAAAAAAGAAACTGACTGGAGGCTATGGTTAAAAAGTAATTCCGGTGGTCCTGATAAGTCATATTTAATGCTATTTAGAAGACATCCAAGGATGTTATTGGGGACCATCAATGAAGTGTTCTTGGCATTGGAGAGTGCAGTTAATACCTGTTCACTAGTGATTGTTGGGAAGATTATGTGTGATGGTATTTTTGAGGGGCAACTGGGGGGATGAGAGGAGTTAAAATTGGAGATGAATTTGTAGGCCAGTAGATTTGCTATATCTGCCAGCTCTCTCTAGGTGGTTTAATTAACAATTAGCTCTGCAGATTATTGTGCACAGCCTTTGTGGATACTGATATAGTTAAAGAAAGCCTTGTGGTTGTCCTTGGTCTGGGAAACTATTTTTACCTCAAAATTGGCTTTGGCAGATCTGATTTGCCCTCTGAGTTATTTGTTTAGATTGATGAGAGAGCTTTTATCCTGCTCGGCATTGTATAGCCTAGCTTTTGCTATGACCTTCATGCTTATGTTGTACAGCCTACTGATGTTCGGATTCTGTCAGAGTGGTTTGTTTTTTGTTGTTCTGAGCTTATTTCAGGTAGGCACTGATGTACAGAATTATGTTAAATGTTTAGTGTCTCCAGTAAGTTTAAGTATGAATTAAGAGTTTTCTGAATCATATTGGGGGATGTATATCTAGTAAGGATATGGTATGAGAGTTTGCCTGTTACAATTTGAACATGGAGAAGCTTAAGCTAATGGGCAGGATTCACGAAGGCTTGCATGGAGTCTAAGAGTAGTGTAAGACTCCATGCAGCCCTCGCGATCCAGAAACAGCCCGAAATTCCGTGTAATAGACCAGCTAAAACGGCTCTTACACGGAGTGGGCGTGGATCTGCTAATCATCTCACTTGCAGCCGAAAGGCATGCAAATGAGGTAGATTAGCGATCCACGAAGCCCAAACCAGCCCGTGTAAGAGCCGTTTTAGATGCAGAAATGTACTCAGTTGACAACTGAGTATGTTTCGCAAAAACACAATGGAGCCATGTCAGCTCCAAATAAAGGGTGCATATGTGTCAGGCAGCATGCCAATGGCCAAATATGTGGCCATTGGCAAGGTACCCTGATGCAAATATGAGAAATAAATATTTTTTTTTCGGCGATCGCCAATGTTTAAACGCAGCGCAGCCCTGCGCAAATGGGCTGCGCTATATAAAACATAAAAATGAAGGTTATAAACCCACAAATGTGGGTTTTATGCAATACATGGATTTACAATGCAGGGACCAGCAGGCCAAAAGCAACATGGCCTCCGTTTAGTGGTTGCTAAGGGGGAAGCTGAGTCTAAGACATGTAACTAAGCATTAGTAGGCAATCTGATGTAAATGAGTGTTAGGATACTGAATCCCACTGTCACATAGCAAATGAGCATATTCCGAGTAGTGTAAGAGTTACATAAGGGGGAGGAACAGAGTAGGAGATAGGTGACATCACAGGGGGGAATGGCAGAAAGAAATGCAGTTCATTGGAGGTCAGTGTTACATGACAGATGTCAGACACATATTATGGAAAGAGGAGTGCCACAAGATAAGCATGGGAAAGTCAAAAAATGGAAGGTGTACACTGTTGCTTACACCAAAGCTTCTTTCTGGGCGTGCATGCGCACGTGTACACGCCATGAGGCGCGAGTAGGGCAGTGTGCGCGCATGTAAGGCAGACTGAGCATGTGGGAGCCTGTTGGCAGACTTGTAAGACCGTTTGTGCTGGTGTGCGCGTGTTTTAACCCAAATAAGACGATTCTAAACTGTGTAAGCCTGTGTGCGCATGTGTAAGCCACTGTGAGCGTGTTTCTGCTGGTATGCGCGTTGCTCCCCCCTGAGGAAACAGAGAGGAAAAAGTAAGCAACAGAATTAGTAGGAAGCTAGCAGGGAATACTGCTGGAGCTAGCAGGTGAAAACAATTAGAAGCAGGCAATTACACAGGCAGAATAGTAGCCCAGCCAAGCACTTAAAACTCTGCAAACAGCAGTGCAGGATGTTTCTCTCAAGAGACACTGCAAGACAGGAGTAAGCTATTAGAAGTGAAAACTGAAAAAGCTGAACTCAGAGCAGAAATGCTAGGGGCTGCCATAGCTGTCATAAAGAGACATAGGCTACTTGCTGAGGGTGGTGACAATGCAAATGGTGCCAGACAACCCACAGTGAGGAGACGGAGAAGAGTGTACAGGCCCAGGGTCACCTACCACGGGTTACATGAGCTGGAGATAGTGGAGCGCTATAGAGTGGACAGAGACCTCCTGCAGCAAATTGTTGAGCTGTGCAGGCCACGCCTCACACACAGAACCAACAGAGGGGAACCCATCCCAGTGGAAACCAAGGTATGTGTTGGCCTAAGAATACTAGCAACAGGTACCTTCCAGAGACCAACTGGTGATATGATGGGGATATCACAGGCATCAGCCTCCAGGGTACTGCACCAGTTCCTGGATGCCATGTCAGCACATGTCGGTGATCATGTATATTTCCCCAATGCCCGTGAGGTATTGGCCAGCAATATGCATCTCTTCCAGCAAATAGCGGAATACCCTGAGGTAGTGGGTGCAATAGACTGCACACACATACGCATCAAAGCACCAGCTGGTGAGCGGGGTAGGGCCTACATAAACCGCAAGGGCTTCCCCTCCATCAACTGCCAGGTCATGTGTGATGCCCAGGGCATAATAATGAATGTGTGTGCTGGCTGCCCTGGGAGCTACCATGATTCCCATATCTGGCATTTGACGCAGCTGTACCAGACATTTGCCAATGGGGATATCCCACATGGACACCTAGTGGGGGATGCAGGTTATGCACTGGAGCCGTGGCTGATGACACCCATCAGAAATGCACACATGCCTGAACAGGAATGCCATAATGAGGCACACGCACAAACACGTAATGTAATAGAGCGTGTGTTTGGGCTGCTCAAGTCATGGTTCTGGTGTCTGGACACATCTGGTGGAGTCTTGCAGTACTCAGCAACTACATGTACCCAAATTGTCATGGCATGTGCTATGCTACATAATATGATCTTGTGAAAACAGCTGCAGCAGGACCAGCATAGGGCCGGGCCAAACAGCCCCCCACCATTGCCAAGGCCATCACAGGCAGAGCGTGACCCGGAGGAGGAACAACCTGTGCCTGCCCCAGTAGGCAGAAGGAGGCGTGCCCAGTATGCCCTGGCCTTGGCAAAGAGGCAACGCATAGCACATACACACTGGCTCAGTAGGAACCCTGGGAAAGATACCCCTCTCTGACTCACTCATATAATAACAGGGATGCCTAAAATGACATAACCTGCTCTCAAACATGTACAGGGAGTGTAGTATGTGCATCCAACAGAGGCAGCCCTGCAGCACCACCTGAGGCATGAATGCCATGTGTTAAGCAATGTAACACCATGTAGTATATGCAAACTTGATGACCCTGACTAACATCCTACCCTCACCAAGCATGATGCCACAATATGACGATGAGACGATCAATTGCAATAATTGGCTGAAGTATTGCTGTTAGTTAGTCAAAGGGGATCCAATGTGTGCCAGCCTGGGATGACACGCTGAGCATGACATGATGCTCCACCTGCTAGGGGTGGCGTGCGCCTATCAGTCCTGGCCATATGGATACTGGCAAAGGCTGTTGTTACCCACAGCGTGCCTTGAATAGGTAAGGCTCAAAACACAAACCCACCTCCATAGGTATCACAAGGGATAACAACCTAGATGTAATGCTACCCAATGCCAGAAGTCTAAACAGCAAGATGCATGCAGTCTAAACTTCCCCAGTATGGAGAATGTTGATATCTGTCCTGTAACAGAAAACTGGGTCAAGGCTCACAACTGTGCTGTACAGCCTCAAAACATGGAACAAACTACAAAAGGAGGGTGACTAGCAATAATTGTCAAGGATAACCATACCCCCATGTTGGTACCACAACAAGAAGCAGCATGGACTAGCCATGGTCAAGTAACAGTGGCTAAAACTGCCTCCCAGTTTATAGCCTACTACAGACTACCATCCTAACACCAGGAACTGCACTTGGCCTATGTTGGAATACATGAATATATCAAGCCCTCCAAACCACATTATATTGGGTGACAGAAAATACCCAAACATAGACTGGGAGCATTATTCTAGCTCCAACACTGTAGGACAAAAGTGCCTAGAATCCATAAACCAAAATGCCCAGGAACAACGTACCACTCCCACAAGAGGGGTAAGCATACTGGATGTGATAATCAGCAACATGGGTACTGGATGGCAAGATGAGAAGTGTATCCCTCACTGGTAAGACTAGACCATAGAGTAATCACACCTGATATACACATCCTGACCATAGTCCCTGGCCAGAAAACCACAGTGAAAAACACGTGTAAAGCAAAAGTTGCACTCCTCCAAACTGATATGGAATCATTTAAAGGCCCTGTGCAGTTGCAAAATATGGGCCACACCTCAGAACCTGTTATACAGGCATTCCATGAACACTGCCAGGAATGCATGGATTATGCAATCCCAAATAAAACCAAGACACAATGCCATACACTCAGGCATCTGGCATGGTGGACTCCAGCCATTACCAAACCATGCAAGAGAATGAGGAAGCTACTACATGATAGAGCAAACATAAAAAGGGAAGTAATCACTGATCAGTAGTATGGCAATAAAATATGTCCACTCATACAATCCACTAAGGCCAGCTACAACAAGTTGAATCTGTGAATCTTGAGGCAATGTTACACCTGCCCCATGTACACAGACAACCCTCACCACCCCCCAAGAAATACAAATATATGTGAGAGATGCAACCATTTATCCAAACCGGAGGCTGAGCTCTCTCAACTCAGTACTGTCAAAACTAGTCAGGAGGAGAAGGTAACCACACATACCACAAACCCAGTCTCACATAGACCTATCACAACTGCAAACCAAAGACATAAACACAGAAAAACATTCCCAGTGGCCCTAATTACAAACACACCACATCAACAGAGGCCTCCAAAGCAGACACCCAAGCAACCACTACCTCCAAACATAGCACATGCAACACATAGTACGCAAAGCTGGTGTGCCAAATAGTCACAGGCCAGAAGGAGAAACAACATGCCTGATACAGTTGTAATAGGTGACTCCATAGTCAGACACACTGCTGTCCCGCTCACCAGACTGAACAAGGGAAATGGTACAGTAAGCTGCCTGTAGGCTGCTACAATACGCCACATAACACAAGTATGCAGGTCACCCCAAAGCAAGTAGAAATATGATGCAGTCATTGTCCATGCTGGTGTGAATGACCTGAGATGTACCTCCCCAAACTACATGAAAAGAGACATAGATGAGCTCTCCGATTATGTAGTCCAGGCCGGTATGACAATGACCATGTGCAGCATCCTACCCTCACCAAGAATGATGCCACAGTACAAACACAGAATGATCAGCTTTAACAAGTGGCACAATTACTGGTGTCATTCCAAGGGGATCCAATGTCTGTCTGCTTGGGATGTCATGCTTGACAATCCACACTGCTGTGCCAGGGATGGCTTGCACCTGTTACCCCTAGGTGTCTGGATATTGGATAAGGCTCTTGCCACCTCCATAGAGCCTTTCGTAGGCAAGGCTGAAAAGACTAACCCACCACCCTAGAAAGCATAAGTGGTAAGAAACATAAGGGTAATGCTGACCAATGCCAGACGTGTAAACCGCAATATGCATGCTCCTGAGGCCCTCCCCAGTATGGAGAACATCGATGTCCGTGCAGTGACAGAAACCTGCAGCAAGGCACCAGCAGCTACTGGGTTATACTTATCATCATATGCGTTATGGCCCCAAAACCCAAAACATAAAAGGGAGGAGGAGAGTATCCATATTCAGCACAGACACCCACACCCCCAGGTATCTGACAATTAACGAAGCATGGAGACCACCCATGTGCAACTAACCAGGAACCCCACCCAGAACTGACTGGGAAGACACTGGACATGATGAATGTCTCACCAAATACCAAACAACACATCACCACCCAGGGTGGTGGGGTGGTATTATGTATGGTGGAAGCATCAGGGGAGGGAGGGACACAAGTGGACAGTAACCTGTCATCATGACACTCACATTGCCAATGTGCTAGGAAAGACTGTCTATATTGACACACATTATCATGAAAGTTCACATCTACACATCAACAGAGGTCATGCCCCCCCTATACTGTTCTCTTACCAGACCCATAATCTGACCTCAAAGGTACCTCACCAAGAGGATAAAGGGTCTCAAATATTTGTCATATGCTGCCTGGCTGTAGACACCCCAGCTGTATGCAGTCACATACTGCCTATGCAGAGGCATTGCATGCCTGTTGTACAAGGCCATGTCCAACACAGGAGTAATGGACATGCTCCACCCCAGAAAACCCAAATCCATCAGAGCTGTGAGAGTGAGAGATGTCAACCTCAACACATAATGAAATAGGATGTGCTGGAGGGACAGATACATAACCCAGAGGCTCCCTACACCCTGGAACGGAATCCCACTCCATGTTAGGCAGAGCCCCTCACTGAGTCTCTTCAACAGGAATCTTGCCAAGTGGATGGATGATCGTAGATGTACACTGGGGGTCTTCACTGTGTCACATCCAGATAGAGGCGCAGTAAAGTAAATCATAAATGGCCATAATATTCACATAGCAAGGGGTGGCGAAAGACACACACACTCTGGCTAGGCTTAGAAATGCCCTAGGGCGGATAGCCTAGTATGAACCTGTGAACCTATGAAGATACAAATTGTACAGGACACTAAGGATAATCACAAGGCTTTCTTAACTGATGGTAGGAACCTTGCTGGGAATTCACAGATATGCTCTGAATCACTCAAATATTACAAACAACATACCAAACACACACACATATTGCCAACATCCAACCTGACAGGTGCAGTGCAACCCCCCCCCCAAAAAAAAATGCAAAATATCTTTCCCAGCAGAGTGCTGGCCCCCTGACATTGCAGATGCTGAGGTAACAGCCAGCATCTACAAAGCAAAACACACAGCATCAATGGTATGAGATGGTGTCCTGGGCTGAGTCCAACATGGACTCCAAGAAGAATGGAATGCCAAATAACACTACTGCTCAATGTCAGCCTTACCACAGGATATGTACACAAAGAGCAGTGTACAACAACAGTGGTCCTTCTCCACAAAGGTGTTGCCTGAATGGATACTGCAAACTACTACCCCAGAATGCTGACAAGCTTGGTCTGCAAAACTATGGAAAGGATCAGCATGTACCTCGGACATAAAGATATTGGGGACCTACTGACACTGGACCCTACCCAGTGTGGCTTTCTTAAGTGCAGATCCTGCCCCTTAAATATGTTTGACTCATTTGAAACAGTCATTAAGGTCATTGATAAGGGGAATGTGGTCCACACAGCCTAGCTGGACCTTGCAAAAGGCTTCCATACAATACCCCACGTGTTCATTATAGATAAGCTCACCAGCTTAAATATAAATCCCTATGTCAGTAGAGGGGTTGCAAACCAGACCAAGGACAGAACTGACATGGTCAGAAATGCTGCAGCCATGTCAGACTACAAACCAGATACAACTGGCATCCCACAAGGCTCGGTCCTGGGACCTCCCTTGTTTGGTATATATGTCCCATAGGTACAGGCCAACATGGAAGGACTGTGTCTGAACAAGTTTGCAGAGGACTACAAACTGACCACCATATCTGACCCTCCAGCTGACACAAGCATCCCACAAAAGGGCCACATAGAAACAGACAACTGGTGCCATAGCCATCTCAGCAAGCTAATTGCAGAAAAGTGTATAGTCAACCCCTGTGGATATACAGTAAGTGCCCACCAATTACCACATAGGTGTTAACCCATTAAGTACTTAAGATGTAATAAGAGACCTGGGGACACAAGTTGATAGATATCTTGCATTGGACAAGCATGTGGCTGTAGTGTTTACAGAAACATACCATATACCCACCTAATCATGAAGGTAGTGAGATCTAGATCAGGGGAGGTAATTGTGGCTCTGCAGTCAACCTTCATCAGCGTCACAATTGACTACAATGGCCCCTGTGGGATGTACCTCAGCAGACACCTCCATCAACTGGAAAGACCCCAAACGTACCTCACCAGGAGTATCAAAGAGCTTGAACAGATGCCATGTGTTGCCTGATTAAACAAACTGCAGCTACACACACTGCCATACTGCCCGCCCAGAGGCAAGCTGTGCCTGATGTATAAAGCCATGTCCAAGCTGGAATCAATGAACATGCTGCACCTTGTACAATCTGAATGGCAGTGAGCTATGCACATGAGAGACCTGAACCCCAGCACTGACATACATAGGACAAGCTGTACTGAATGATCCATAACACAGAAGCCACCCCCACTCTTGAGTAAACTCCCAGTACAGGTTAGCCAGAGAGTCACCCATCAACTCTCCTCAAGAGGAATCTTGATGAGTGGATGGGAGATGGTAGGTTTACCCTGGGTATCACTGTTATGTCACAGGTAGATGGAGGCACAGTATACTAACCATGACATATGTCATGGCAAACTCCAGTTACAATGTGTGTCGAAGGACAAACACACTCTCTGACTAACATTAGAAATGGCCTAGGGCACATCACTAGTGTTTGTCAATGTCCACCTATGTTGTGGAATACACTACCAATGTTGGACAAGCCTGGTTTAATTAGTCCATATGTGAACATAATGCAACATGGTCATATGTGCACAACTTGCCCCTAAACAGTCTGTTGTGCTCACTATGAAAATTTAAAGCAGTGGTAGGACTAAAGCCCAGGATACTGTCCACCACAGTGAAAGTACTGAACCAGTACACTATATGGTACTACAGTGTTAGGTCAGTATGAAAGGATGTTGACAACTGTATGCAAAGTATCCCATGCAAACCCTGCAGGCACAGTATAATCCCTGTTGTGTTCAGACACGAAGCAGTTGGCCAGTAAGTACACAACATGACACCCAACACACAACCATAAACATGACATATTGTTGAAGTTCACACTCATCCACATATGTGGTGGACTGCAGAGTTCAACATATGGAAATCTCACACTGGGCATGCTCGCACACTTTGATAAATGAGACATATGTCAGACAACATGCCATGGAAAGGCTGAACTGGGCATGCTCACACATACAGGCCATATCTCAGTTTAGCAGTTGGCCACACATATCTGGTATTTGTACGTGTCATTCCAGGAACCAACCACATTACAGCAATCTGCCCAGTGCACACAGTTAAATGACTACAGAGACATAAGTGATATAGTGGATCCCCCTCATATTCAAACATCTTCCACAGATACACAAGTTGTTCATAGAAACAGGGAATGCTATGGCAATAAAGACCTGCAAACAGCCTATCAGCAACAAATATTGTGCATCTGACAATTAAACATATGGGTGTAGAGGTCAATACTAGGCTGTTTGCCCTAGGGAATGAAAGCTTAGCCAGAGTGTGCTTGGTCATCCCCAGTACAGTAGGCTACTGTGCCACTGTAAAGTAGGTCACATAAGGCACTGTTTGAGGCTAGTGTGCTGTGCCTCCATCAAGAAGGGACACAGTGGAGATCCCAGGGGTTGAATTTGCTATGCCACATCCATGTTGTTGGTGTGTGCTGGAAGAGGGTTGGTGAGGACCTCTAACAGTAAGCAGGCATCAATAACAGACTGAGGGGGCCTCTTATCTGCAGTGTCTGGACAATTTCACTGTCAACACGTTGTCGTGATGATTATGAGGGATTGAAGTGTCGTGCCAGTACTGTTCAGAGATGTCCTCCCTCTGTGGGCTACTGCTCTGCAATGTATTAGCTCACTCCATCTGTTGGACAGCTCATATATGGCTGGTATACACCTGACAGGGTGTCCTGTTGTGGAGGAGTCATGGGTATATTTGGGATAGCATGATCAATGCAAACCTTCCACATGCTCATAGAATGCAATTGTCAAGGATTATGCAGAGTGGCCTGTATACTCCCCCAGCATGGGTCCTTTGAAGTCTTCCACCCCAGTCTTCACAAGTACAAAGTCTGCTTTTGATAAATACACTTTGTTTGCAGTGACAACCTTACCTGGGGGTGGGGATGGGATATTGATGTCCAGGGAAAGGTGGGTATGGTCATATATCAACAATGGTGGTCTACCTCTGGTGTGGAACATTGAGTACCCATGTTGCAGATGGTCAGGTGCAATATGTATTGCCCCTTGTGGCTGTGGTGAGTGGTCCTGCCATAGCACATGAACTCACAAATTGTAGTGGCTGTAGGGTAATGTTGTAGAGGCCTGAGTAGTTCCCACACACAATATACCTGTACCTGACGTTAACAACTAGAATGGTGTATGTGAACACCTTCATATCTTGGCACTGTTCCCAGGGAAGTAAAGTGTGTGTCCCGGATGTGGGAGGGGTGGTCTGAACTGGTTGTGTTGTGTGTTACAGGTCCTGTGGTCACGAAGCATGGTATAAAACATAACCTGCCAGTGCTGATGTGCATATCTGACCCTGAAGTAGGTGGCTGCAAATGCATATATATGCTATCCCCCACCTGACAGGTAGTAATAGATGTACATACCTCTGTATAAATAATGATGTCAGCACCCTATAAATACTGCAGGTGCAGAATAGATGCCCAGTAATTTGGGAAGTGCGCTCCGCTAATGTGTCTCCCTCAAGTGTCATAATATAGTTAGGTAGGGGTTTGAATCCTGCAAATGCTCAGTGTTTGTGTGTGCAATTCTGTGTGAGAGAAATGTCCCTTTTGGCAACTAGGAGAACACACTACAGGATGCACATTCCCCTTTCTAAACACTGATGATGTCAGCACCCTATAAGTACAGCAGGAGAAAAGAAGCATCCCAGTAATGCGAATAGCGCGCTCCGCTAATGTGTCCATCTTGAGTGTCATAACATAGTAAGGTAGGGGTTTGAATCCTGCAAATGGTCAGTGTGTGTGTTTGGGTGAGGGGGTTTAGTGTGTGTGCAATTCTGTGTGAGGGAAATGTCCCTTTTGGCAACTAGGAGAACACACTACAGGATGCACATTCCCCTTTCTAAACACCGATGATGTCAGCACCCTAGAAGTAAAGCAGGAGAAGGGAAACCTCCCAGTAATGCAAATAGCACACTCCACTAATGCATCCATCTTGAGTGTTATAACAAAGTTAGGTAGGGGTTTGAATTCTGCAAATGGCAAGTGTGTGTGTTTGGGTGAGGGTGGTTAGTGTGTGTACAATTCTGTGCGAGGGAAATGTCCCTTTTGGCAACTAGGAGAACACACTACAGGATGCACATTCCCCTTTCTAAACACTGATGATGTCAGCACCCTATAAGTACAGCAGGAGAAAGAAAACCTCCCAGTAATGCGAGTAGCGTGCTACGCTAATGCATCCATCTTGAGTGTCATAACATAATTAGGTAGGGGTTTGAATCCTGAAAATGGCAAGTGTGTGTTTGGTTGAGGGGGGTTAGTGTGTGTGCAATTCTGTGTGAGAGAAATGTCCCTTTTGGCAACTAGGAGAACACACTACAGGATGCACATTCCCCTTTCTAAACACTGATGATGTCAGCACCCTATAAGTACAGCAGGAGAAAGAAAACCTCCCAGTAATGCGAATAATGCACCCTGCTAATGCATCCGCCTTGAGTTTCATAACGTAGTTATGTAGGGGTTTGAATCCTACAAATGGCAAGTGTGTGCATGTGGGTGGGTGGGTGGAATAACATGTGTGAGAAAACTGATCCTTTTGGCAACCAGTACAACACACCAGCTGCTGCATATTCCAATCTCTACACAGAGATGATGTCAGCACCCTACAAGTACAGCAGAAGAGGGCAAATCTCCCAGTAATGCAAATAGCACGCTCTGCTACTGCGTCTCTCACTACTGTCATAGCACAGTTAGTTATGGCTTTGAATTCCACAAATGCCACATGTGTTTTTGTCACACAGAATACCCATGTGTGTGGGTTGTTGTTCACAATAATGCATGACATCGATTAAACCAGTAATGGCAATGCACACAGATGATGTATGTGTGTGCCAAATACACATATATACCTGTGACCTTCAATAGTTCCCATGTCTGACGCCTGCCACATGTGAATATATGGTATTTGCACTGGATAACATTATGACTGTGGTTTTCTGTGCAGGTGCTGCATGTGGTATGTGTATATACAGTGTGAGTTGTATATGGTATCATCCTACTGGCGTGGGATACACATCTGGTCTGGGGCATATAGTCTACATGTTGTTGATGAACAGGTGCTGCATGTTTTCACCTGTTGTGGGAGTGGTAACAAGTTGTTCCATAGCAATGCAGTGACTACATGCTAGGAACCTTTCAGCTAGGGTGTTGTAGCTACAGTAATTCATCAGCATTCAGTAATACTTCAGCAGTCTTGGTGAGGGTATGATGCCAACCAAGGTCAGGGTCATACCAGCCTGTGCCACATGCTCAGAGAGCCCTTCTATGTTCCCTATCATGTAGTCCAGGGAGGTACATCACAGGTCAGCCATAGTGGCACGGACAATGACTAAGTCATATGTGTCCATGCCTCTGACTGACCTGTATGCTTGTGTTATGTGGTGGACCATAGTACCCCATGGGCATATCACTGTGACCTTCACCTTGTCCAGCCTGGTGAGCGGGACCTCACTGTACCGGACAATAAAGGTACCTAACACAACTGTAGCAGGTGTGTTGTCTAGCCATACAGGCTGTGACTGTTTGGCACACAGGATTTGTGTGCTATGTGTTGCACGTGCTGTGTTCCGGCTTAATGTATGCCTGTGTGCCAGCTGCAGAGGTGTCTGCTGCTCAGGCAGGATGCTATTCTGAGGCTCCACGAATGCCCCAGTGTGTTCACGTGTTTGGATTGCTGTCAGTGTAGGTCTACATCAGACTGGTATTGTAGTCACTGTAGTATTTCATGCCACCTGACAGGTTATGCCAGTACTGGGTTCAGAGTGCTTAGTCCCCAGTTTGGCTATGTGGTTGCATCTCACACATGTGTTGTACGTCCATGTGTAGGGGAGAGGGTTGACTGTGTACATGTGGCAGCTGTGACATTGCCACATGACTCACATATTCCACAACTGTACCATAGAGGTGACTGACAAGTGACCTTTGCACATGCTACCATAGTATTGTGATTGCAATGGTGATTAACAGCACATAGGGCCAATGGGGAACAAGGTACAGAAGGTGAGTATGTGAGGGTGTAGTGCCTGTGATTAGTTAGCACTGGCATATATGACTGCTCACGTGGTGAAATGCCAGGTAAGTCATATGCAATGTGTCACAGGCAATGTACATGCGAACAGGACAAACAGTGACGTTCTGCCAAGTGAGACATGGACATACATATTGTAAGCTATGCAGATGTCACTAGGAATCCACAGAAGCTCTGTAAATCTGCATTGCAGGTGGAATCAGTGTTCCAGGGTAACTGCAAGCAAACATGCATGCAAACAAAGCTACAGTAAGCAGGGCTGCATGTAGTCCATTGTACAACAAACAAGCTGTACCACTTCCAGTAGGTAACAGTGCAAATATGCAGGCACTATACACATGTACATGGAAATACACAGGTTAGATGGCCAGAGTCCAGTCTCAGCACACACAAGTGTACAGACCATGTACCATCAGGATGTACAACAACCAGATGGAAACCCAGGTGCTCACACCTGCAGTAATACACATGTCAAATAACAGACACTGAGCCTTCACTCAGTGGTTCCATACTTAGTAGGATGTATGCTACCTGTCCTGCCACCACAGTATCCCTGACATTTATGGGGACTCTCCCTCCTGTGAAAGTTAGTTTTGTGTGTTGGGGCTGTCTAGCATGGTATGAGATGTGAGCTTGCAGTGCTAGGGTGCTCCTGTGTGTCCTGTACCAGTCGTGCAGTACTGCACACATATCAACATCCTCAAACATCTGCATTGCAGAGTCCAGTGTGGGCAACATGCCACTTTCAGTTTACATGTCCATCATTGCGTATCAATACTTTCATTACCTTATCCCCTGTGCTACCTATGTATGTAGCCTTCTGTTGACATCCTTACCACCAGTATGCCAACATGTGCAGATGATACACTATGGTACTTACCATGGGTGTAGGCAACAGTACATGACAATCATACCCTTACTGCATCAGGCATGCTGTGATATACCCACAATTATATCAGCACACAGTACTGTTAACAACATGATACTATTACTACACGTCTATGTAGTCACCCTGTGCATCAGCAACATGTTAACCTGTACCTGCACTGATGTTACAGATTGCAGGAGGTGGCACAGTTTCATCATATGCACAGGGAGTGAACTTGGTATGCCTGAGTCTGCCACTGATACCACCAATTGACATGTATGTGTATGTGTGTTGGTGAGGGGCAGCAATACAAGGTGGGGCAATGTTGATGCAGTGTGTGCGTGTATGCGGTAGCCAAAGGTGTTGTCAATTCGCATGTGTGTATGGATGCACACATTTCCACCTCATGGCTGCCATATACCGGTGTTTGTGGACAGCCACAGACTGTACCTGCCAGGTCATACAGATCAGTGTCTCTGGCCACGGACACGGTACCTGTGCCTTGCAGGGGTGCTACGGACCATATCCGGTACCAAGCCAGACTGGGTACTGTCATCAGAAGCAGGTGTTCGTAGACTGGACACAGACAGATCCCTGTTGGGCCTGTCCAGAGCCACGTGCACATGGTCTCCTGGGGCGGCCTGATGACAGCACAGACCCAGCATTGCTGGGACTGCTGCTGGCACTATGGGGGTGGCCGCGGCCCTGTCATCCGCGATGACTGCCAGCTGCTGCTGCTATTGCTGGCATACACTGACACCTCAACCGTCCACCATTGCCCTGGCTCATGGACATGTAGTTGTGGAACTGATCTAATATGTCCCCACAACGTCTGTCTATGACATTGGTGAAATTACGGATGGCAGCCACAATGTCACGCATACTGTCAGTCATGGCTGTGCGACATGCTGTCAGCTCCCTCAGACCCTGTCTGGTGTACCGTTCCATACATGACTGTGCCTGCATGACAGCCCAAAACATAGCTGAGGTTGTAAGACCTCTGTGGGCACGTCTGACAGGGGCAGTACACCCACGGATGCTCCCACGAGAACCCCTGGACATCTGTCTGTGTGGTACCATCTCAGGGCCATGCCCATGGCTGCTGTGTGGGGAAGCATGTGCCACAGATACCACATTAGCCTGGTCAATGCCCACTGTATCCTGTCCATCACCTAGGGACATTGGTGACAAAGGATGTATTGGCAGGATGACTGTGCGCATTGATGGGGTTGACAGCTGTGTACTGTCAATTGGCTGACCAATGACGGACCCTGGCACACCTTCCTGTGCCATTACACAGATGTCATAATTATCAGTACCCAGGGCACCTGATTCAGGTTCCCTGCTGCATGACACCAGAGCAGCACCAGAACCTGTGGGAGGGAAACAGGAAACACAGTTTACAATGTCTACACAATGATACCAGTGATGCACACATGCACACATGCACACATGCACAGGTGCACACATGCACAGGTGCACACATGCACACATGCACACATGCACAGGTGCACACATGCACACATGCACAGGTGCACACATGCACACATGCACACATGCACACTTGCACACTTGCACACACTTGCACACTTGCACACAGTTGCACACTTGCACACAGTTGCACTCTTGCACACAGCTGTACACTTGCACACTACTCAGTATGCGAGATATCAACACACAGACACAGACACACCTGCATGCATACACAGAGCACTACTAAGTGAGCCTAATATTACTATTACTTTCAAGACTATTAAAGGTATTGTTAATACACACTCACCAGCATGGATAGGCTGCATTGCTGTTACACTGGAGGGACCTGCAGAAGTGAGGAAATTAATGTCAGTGGGCACAACTGTGCCATTGTTACTGAGTGTGATACAGGTCAGTAGTACAACAGTTGCCTTTCACAGGTCAGCTGCTGATATTGAGAATATCACACTTGCACATTAAATACTATGATGACAGCTACAAACCAAGGACACACCTCACACATGCATTAACTACCAGTGTACACAACAGTCAACTATACATATGGCATATTACCTGCATGCTCGTAGTCATGGTGCTGTGTGGCTCCAGCCTCCATCATAATGCATGTCTGCTGCTGTTGTTGTTGGTGGGCTGGAGCCACAACACTTATGAGTAGTCCTTCCAGTCTGGTGAGTGGGGGATGTGTAGCCACCCCACCACCTGAGGCAACCTGTTGCCTGTGGATATTCGACTCAAGCTGACGGACATTTCTGATTAAATCACTGCAGTGATGTCGTACCTGCTCATATGTCCTATTATGCGTGCCTATGTCATTTACCCGACAGACCAGGTCTTGCCACAGTGCAGCCCTCTCCTGCTGATTCTGGCTGGTGCGGGAAAAGAGTATTGCATAATCCTGCACCAGGCTCTGGTGTATTTCCTCATCCTCAGCTGCAGAGTATGCTGGATTGCGCTGGTGAGCCATGGTCCTGAAAAAGAAATAAAATGATATCAGCAAAATATGTCAGCAAAATTTGGCACACATACTACACATGCTACTCGACTGTTGTGATGCAACATATCTCACATATATAGCATCTGTCTGTCTATTGGTGTATACACATGTAAATGGCCAGGTATCAGTGCTCAGCCAACAACTGTGCAACAGTGCCTGGCACACTCCATATGACATACTACCAAACCCCAGCAGTCAGAACACTGATTCAGGTCCAAAGCACATCCTCACTCTGGGGGTTTGTATCGAGGTACTGTATGGGGTACATCATCAACTACTGTGATCTGACCACAAACTAATTGCCCTGGATATACATATCCTACCTCCACCACCAGCACAAACGACTACAGTGAATAACATTTCAAGCGAAACTTTACACCCGTAAGACTGAGATGGTATCCTTTAAGCCCACTGGGCCAGTGGAAGCCACAACCCACAATGCTGACTCCTTCACAAATGATTTCTACAGACATCTCCGAGAATGCATGGATCATGCAATCCCATATAAGATCAAGACACTCTCCACAAAGGGAAAGTATCCTGTCTGGTGGACCCCAGCCATAGACAGATTGTATAACAAAAGATGGAAGCTACTGCAAGACAGAGCATAATTCCATAAAGGGAAGGCATGTCTGATCAGCACTAGTAAAGAGCTATGTTCTCTCATACAAACATCCATGGGCAACTTTGAGAGGGAAATCACTGGGGACACTATAGATAACCACAAGGCCTTCTTCAGTTATGTTAGAAACCTGGTCAGAAACCCTCCAATATGCTCATAGTTAGTACACAACAACAAATAATTCACTGAACCGACAGATATTGGCAACATTGTGGCAGACAGGTTCAGTGCAATTTTCCCCCCTCCCTCTCCCCCAAATGAAGACATACTTATCCCAGCTGAATGTAACATCCCTGTCATCACAGATGTCCAGGTGAGAGCCGCTTTCAGAAAAGCAAAAAACACAGCATCAATGGGACCTGATGGTATCCCCGGTTGCATGCTACATGAACTCCAAGAGGAGCTAAAAACACATAGAGAAGTGCTATGTAACACTAGCCTGCCTGCAGGATATGTACCTGTACACTGGCGTACAGCAGCAGTGGTTCCACTCCACAAAGGAGGCACCTCTACATACCAATACAATACAACACAATACAATACAACACAATACAATACAATACAATATGCTATTGCCCCTGGGACTACAGCAGCATACTGTTCTGCTACCCTGACCATTGTGACACATGTGATGTGATGGTACCTGCTCCTGTCAAACAGTTACACAGGGTGACTCATATGACATATTACCTATCTGACTAACATTCAGCAGGGGTATGTGTTACATGTACTCATGGGGAGTCTTGCTTCTTAACACTGTGTGGTTTATTGCAGGGTATGTCTTATCTGTGGGTAGGAACCTGTACCACCACCATGTGCTCTCTACTGCGGTGTCAAGGACAACACACAGCGGTCATTTAGGTTGTGGATGGTGTGAGGTGTTACTATGGTTGTTGGACATCTGTCATGGGTGTGACTTAAGTATGTAAATCCAGGAGTGGTAACCTCTATGTGGGTAGTATGTGTGCACTCTGTGGTGTTGTCAGTCACTGTGCATTGGTAATGTGTTTGAGTGCATTGTCACAGTGTCGTACATGTCACTGTGTCCTTCTCCATATCTGTAGCTGTCATGTGAGGTACATACTGTGGCAGCCATTGTGTGGTGTGGAGGGGTACACTGACCTACATGTCCATAGCTGACACACCATGTCTGCTGACACATACCATGTACAGGTATTCCAGGAATAGTGTGCCACTGTGACTATCATTGGGGGGACTATTGTACACATTTATGACCCTGTTCACCCCTGACACATGCAGTGGTGGGCAGCCAATCACATATCTGGTGGTTACTGGTGTAGGTGATTTGAAATGTGGTATGGTACTCCGGTTTCGATACTGGTGTTCACTCCATGCCTTTGTCACCAGGCACCTGTTGCAATACATCTGTACACATGTGCCTCACTCAGAATATATATACATCTCTCTCTCTCTATATATATATATATATATATATATATATATATATATATATATATATATATATGTATATATATATATATATATATATATATATATATATATATATATATATGTCTGTATATACACATATATATATATATCAATGTATATATATATTGCTATAGATATGGAGAGAGGGGGGAGTGTGACAGAGAGGTGGTGAGAGTGACAGAGGGGGTGGGACAGGGGGAGTGTGAGATCGTCATATACAGTCATATCTGTAGATAGTCAGATCTGTCTGTCTATGTATATGTATCTACATATATCTATATCTGTATGTGTGTATTACATATATATGTTTGTACATATTCTGTCTATCTACATTTGTCTATGTATTCCTCCATCCCTCTCTATCTATGTATACATATATGCATAGTATATATATATATGTATATATATATATATATATATATATATATATATATATATATATATATATACATACATACATACATATATTGACATACATACGTATCCATATGATAGATAGGTATATCAACATGTTTGTTTACAAAACTGTATACACATACTAACATACTGCTAAACATACATAACTGTGAAACCTACTTTGTACATTGCACTACAACCTACATTCAACCTACATTGGTATGTGCACATAGATGCCCTCACATACATATGTATGTACAGCCTTCACTGATAGTTGCTGTATGTCCCCTGCCCTATGCACATCTTCATATACATATAGATACAGACCAATGACACATATGGAGGGTTCACAGTATGTAGACTTTTAAAGTATTACTTTACATTACCTGTGTTTGTCACAGCTGCTTGCGTTGCCTTTTGGTTTGGTGTCCTGCTGCTGCTCCAGTTGACAGATGTCAGCTTTCTAGTAGGTTTTGTTGAGTGTTTTTGTTTGTGTATGTTTTCTCTCTCTCTCTCTCTCTCTCTCTCTCTCTCTCTCTCTCTCTCTCTCTCCCTACCTCCAGAGGGTGCAATGAAAGTATTGCATGTGTGGACTGGGAGTACAGCATGCTTTTGTAGGTATCTGCTATCTGCATATGTCCATGTGATGGCCTCTGCACCAATTGTTAGCCAGCATTTGCTAATTGCATGCAGCCAGTTGTGCACTGATTGCAGTTCTCACTGTGATTCCAGGACAGTGCTATAAAAAGGTATGTGAGATAGGCGTAGCCCTTTCAGAGTTTAAGGGCAGGGACCATGCTGGTATGCTGTGGACACTGTTCTGTGAGTGTAAAGGTTAGTATCTCTCTCATATTTCTGGCTGTGTTGTAGATTAACATTTCTCCATTCATTTCTCCAGTTTCCTGTACTAAGTATGTATGTACACTGACACCTAAGACTACTACTACTGTTAATGTGGGTGTGTGTGCTTTCCTGTGGGACATGTGGTGTAACTGGTATATAGCAGTGGCTCTTGCACTTTGTTGCTATGGCTTCAATATTTGCCCTTTACATTCACTACTTGTATACCTGCTAGGTGTATTGACTGTAGTGTGTTGCTGTGGCTTTCCTATTTTCCATGTACATTCACACCTTGGAATGCTTGCTATATCTGCTAGGGTGTTACTGCATGCAGTGTGGTCTGGCCATGGTGTGGGCCTTGACATCTTTTAGGGTATTTGAGTATGCTGCTGAGCAGGCCCCAGAGACTCTCAGGTGCATCTTTTATCTGCCTCATGGAATGGTACATATCAGTGGGGTACACCCATTAAATTGTCTGGTATTCTGCAGTTGTGACTGTGGGTTAGCATGAGCATATGTATTACTACACTATTTCCGGCGTGCAAGTGGTGCATACTTTCAGTACTTCATAGTTACCATTGCATGTGTTGTAACACCTTTCTGCCTACTGTTTGTACATTTCACAGGGAGTCTGTGGGGCATCCTTGTAACTCAGTCACTGTTGCTATGTCTAGGCTCTTAACTATTCAAATATGGCAGTGTCAGACCTCACAAGTGTACAGATATTTGCAGGATGTCCACATTTTTGCCTCATATTTTGGTCCATATCTCATAAACAGCTTTTTCTGGCAAATCACTCAGGGCTCAAGTCAGACTATAGTGACAAACATTTCAGTTTCAGACTTCATACCCTTCCAAACATTCAACATAATGCAAAACCTGTTACTCTCTCAACTGTCTAAGTTTGTTGGAGCAATATTTGGAATGTGTCCCTGGTTTTGGGCCTTTGCTCCACATTTTTCATTACTTAGTCCGGATGTGTTGCTGTAAGAGGTTGTGGGTATGGGCAGTGATTATCCTGCTGTGAGTATGTGTGTGGCTTGCAAGGTGCTACAGTGACATTATTACCTACTAGCTACCAACTAGCATGGCTGTTTCTGTTCACACACTACTATTTTAGAAATCCACTACATTTGACAGTAAATATACATATCATGCTTTGTGTACTACACATCCTATATTCCCTTTACATTCATTCCTACTATTGCATGATATATTTATTGTAGCACAATGTTCTTATATAACAGTCATGGCTTAGTGGTAAGTCATGCAGACTACTGTTTCCAAGGTCCTGGGTTCGGGACTGATAGTGGGATTTTATTTTGCTTTTGAGCAGACTACAGGCCTTGTCATTCAGAGTGACTAAGGCACTTTTAAGCAGTTGTAACCGGGTTAGCGCTGGTTTGCGCGAAGGTCACGCATGCGCACTGGCATTCAGCTCTGCGCACACCCACTTACAACTGCTTAAAAGTGCTTACTCTTGCACACACCCGCACTAATTTCTTTGAAAGAAATGAAAATGGGGAGACAGGAAAGTGGTGAAAAAGGGGTCACAAAGAGGGTAAGACAGTAGGGAAACAAGCTCGGGTTTTGCAGGAGGGATGTAGGTAAGGCCCATAGCTGCCCATTTCTTCATCAACAACAGCTGTGCATATGTTTGTAATTTGGTGTGACATTTGAAACCTTCCACCCCTGAGAGAGGTGTAAGGACAAAAATAATACTTGTTGTACAGCCAATTGTAATTGACAGTTTCCATGTCCAGCAGACATGTGTGCGAAATGGGCAGCTATGTATGGGGCGTAATTTTTTTGTGGGTACAGAGTACCCTTTTTTTTTTTTTTTCAGGTGAGAGTGGTATGTCAGGTACAGGAAGTCGGTATAGCTGGGGAGGTAGGTTGGGTAGGTTAACAGACAAGACAAACAAGACGCATACAGGGGCGGTGTATGACACATGTGGGGGGGTTACACAATTGACGGGGACGGATGTTTGGATATCTCGAGCCCATGAGCCCACAGATGGCAACAGTGGAACTGATATCCCCACCCACAGTTGCCACTGTGCCTTCACTGCACATGACGAGGCTGTGCTGGGGGCTGTGTAGGCTGGGCAGCAGGCACGCCCGTTAGTTGTGCCACCCGTGCCTCAAGCTGGCATAGGGGCCCAAGAACAGTGTCCCGGATCTCCCTACGCACCACAGTCCGGACATTACGGAGGGTGAGTGGATGTTCTCCTCCAGCCACACTTGCAGAGGGGGGACGAGCCCCATCCCCTGCAGTGCTTCCACCTGCAGGTGGCACAGGGCCACTGGAGGAGGGTCCGGCCTGGGCACTACTGCCAGGTGCACTCGCCAGCTGAGGAGGGAGAGGTGGGTCCGCTGGAACCCGCCTTCCCTGTCGTCCAATGTTTTGCATTATGTTATGACAGTTTGGGTTAGAAACGTACAATACCATTCACAATTAGTTGTAACAGCATGCATTAGTATTCCCATTAACCAAACACCCATATATTCAAACCATTGAACAGCAAGCATAACACATGCATAATTTGAACAGCAATACACAGTCCAACAACATGCAGGGTTGATTGATGGCAACAGGCCATCAGGTTTGGATGTATGAACAGGGCAGATGCATCAACATACATGCAAATATGTATGAACCAACAGGACAAATGTCCAGGGGTGTTAATTGTGATTGCACATACCAATTACACGTGGAATGGATTATATGTGGTTATAGGGTAGGGTGAAGAAAATTTAATTAACAACTTCAAATACCAATACATATGCTGTACATTTCTAATAGCTGCAGATATATACACACTACAGTTCTGCCTATAGTTTCCTATGTGATAACTACTTCAGGTTGGTGATAGGAATGTTACTGCTACATCAATATACATTTACATTTTTATTCATACACATTCATATCTGGCTCTGTTCAGCTACATCATCCTGCTACATTTGCTTTATATAGCTATAGACAACTGTGGATGTTTGGTATTTCAGACAACCATACTATCTGCATATTGCAGACTAAGAGCAACATATCCAGATTTTGGGACACACATTCCAGCTGCAGTAACGTTTTCAACACATGTTAATGTTTGGTTCTGCCTGTCACATTCATTTCATTCTGTACTGACTGCAGTATACTTTATTCAGGAGTTATTACTACTTTATTGGTGGATTCATAACTCTTTCTCACACTCTCTCACTTGTTTTATTTTTACAATTCAGGATGGTACTTAATTCTAGGCTTTATTGACATGTTTTACCTGTAGTTATAACAATCCTTTCCAACAGTCTCACTTCTGTCATGTTTCTGTATTTCAATAGGGATATATTTCACACATGTGTTTTACTCAGCTTCTGCAGCTGTACTTTTCAGCCTGCTGCAGGTTATGTACTATTATATTACAGGTGGGACATCTTTATTTCAGACTTGTTTAATTTTTATGTTTGGATTACAGGCTGCATCACACTTTTGTAATCAAGCAATACTTGCAAACCCTCTTACACTGTTACTTGCACATTTTATTAATTAGTGACTACACTGCACTCTTTTGCTAACTGTCATACTTATATATTTATTTACAGTTACAGGGAGAGAATTACTGACCTGCCTGGTGGCGCAACCGTGCCAGCCTATCGCCATAGGCTCTACGGTTCGCAGAACGGACACCTGCAGCTGTAATATAAATAAAGTAATATTGGAATACACATCTCCATAATATCAGCTAGGTTAATTTCTTACATAAATAATTACATGTAACTTACTCAGTAGTGGGGCATTGGGCATTTGCCGGGCCTCCTGGATCCAACGGTTCAGTTGGTCCTGCTTCCGTCTCTTCAGGTCCGCATGGTGGTGACGGACCTGCTCACCAGTCCTTGGTATCCCTGTGGCACTGGTGAGATCATGAGCCAACCGGTCCCATGCCTCAGCCCTATATGCTCCCCACAGGACCTGGCCCTGCATGAGTTGGGCCTCATGATTGTGGACAAGGAGCCAAACCATATATTTGGACTCCTCAATGCCCCACCTCTGTGCTCGGAAGCAACTACCCTCACCTACACCTGACATTCTGGCTGCAAGTCGGTTCTACAATTGGTTATGCTGTGTATTCCCACCTATGGGGCTTATATATGCCATTTTTCCTGCACTTATCTGTGATTGGCCATTTTGGAATTGTATCAGCTTCACAAAACCTGCTTCCTATATATATGCTATTACTGCATTTCTAAGTGCAACTTTCATGGCTTAGTGGTTCAGTACCTTGACTATGGTGCATGGTGTCCTGGGTTTGAACCTAGCCATTGCTTTCTATATTTTATGACTGTCTACACAGTCTAGGAGGTGTGTCTGTGTAAAGGCAGTTTTGATACAGCTTGCTCAACGTTGCCCGTCGGTTAGCTTGTTGGCGCGGCGCGCAGCTCCGCTCAAACGGGTTACGCTGGTTTATGCGTCATTTGGCTGTCAGCACGCATATTACGCTCAGCTCAGCTATGGGCACACAGTTTCAGCATGTTAAAACGCTGCTCAACCCCGGGCACTCATTTTACACCTGTTAAACCACTGCTCACCTACGGGCACTCATTTTATACCTGTTAAAACACTGCTCACCTACAGGCAGATGTACTCAACTTGTTAGACTGTAGCTCAGCTATAGGCACATCTGACATTTTTTTTTTTATTATCTCACATTTCTTCAAAATACATGGCCCATTTCATTACATTTTACATAAAATATAATTTTATATGTGTACATATATGTCAGGGACTTGTTTCGTTCTTATTTCACTAAAAATAAAAATTGATGTTGTGGGGGCTCGAACCATGACTGCCTGCTCTTCAGCCAATGCCTCTATCGCTACGCTATTGCTTCTTGGCTTACTTTGCATATTTAGTTCTTATATGCTTTTCCACTGACTGCTAACTGTGGCTAAGCTACGGGCACGCCCGCGCAAACAAGCGCACTCATGGACAAACATCTTTACAATTTAAAAAAAAATTATAAGATGTTCATTTCTACATTTTATGTTCGTAGTCTGTGGGGGCATGTGTTGTGTTGTATTTATTCACATTTACACGGGCTCTGTCGTGGGGGTTTACTTTTGGGACTTTTACTCTTCTGGGGGCGTGTCTGTTTGCAGGGCTCGGCCTACGGACACGCCCCCTACTGTCTTCCACGGACCGTGTTAGCCTTAGGTGTGATTCAGCATGCCCTCATGCATATGCATGACATGCTGACGTCACACCATTTAACTGCAGCCTCCGTGTAAGCCTTGTAACTCTTACACGGAGGCTTTGTGAATCCTGCCCAGTGAATATCAGTATCATTTGGTTAAAATTATTAACTAAATTGTAAATGTTATTAGAGTAAATATCTTAAACAATCTTTACAATATAAACACATACAAGATGTTTATTCACATTTACAATATACACATTCTTGCAGTAACTATACAGAAATACACACTGCTCAAGTGCCATAAAAGAATAAAGCCCTGACTATGGCCCAGCCAACCCAGGTTCAGTTAGTGTCTCATTTGATAGACAGAGCTCAGGGAGGGATGGGTTCTACCATCTCTTGGGGGAGAGTGGTCTTGTGGATGTAATAATGCCTGGTGGAGACTGGGGATGTTATTGTCAGGGGTCATGTCCAAACAGGGAACAACAACAGGGAAATGGCTGAGCTGCCATGGATGCAGGGCAAAATACTGCACATCCCTCCTGCACACTGTACCAAACCTTAATTGATGAAGTCTGTGGCATAGCAGATAGCTGTAGACTCTGGGATGGATGTGGGGCACTGGGATGTGAGCCTTAGAATGATGCAGAGGGTCCAAAAGGGCCAAAAAAACAATGGAGGACTATACAGCCAATAACTGAGAATTAACCAATGTCAAAACAGTTGCATTTAATTTCATTCGTCAGATGCTGCTTGAGATTATTTTGAATGACTTGACTGATTCTTGTTTTTTACTATCTGGATGTAGATTATTCAATGTTGTGGGTGTTTTTTCTACATTTATATATGTATTTGTTTTGTTTGCTAATCAGGTAAGTAAAATGATCTTTCATGGATCCTTTTCAACCATAATCTGGGCAAAAGGGTAAATATTAATGCAATGTATGAGTTCATTTTAGCACAGTCAATAAACTAATTAGTTTGGAAGTGGTGGAAGGAATCCAAAGTATTTGGAAAAATGTCATAAAAACACACAGAGTGTAGATCATTATGTGTTTTGTACCTAGTGTAGATCAGTGTGTGTTTTGTACCTAGTCAGCTACTGTAGCTAGATAACACCTACATATAAGTTATTGAGCACATGCAAGATCAGTGCTATTTTGTATAGTCAGGTAGAGTGAATGCAGACATGAATGGAGATGCACATGAGTGTGTTTGAAGTAATGAGTCAGTCAGTTACTTTAAATATATGTTCCAGTCACAGCTCCTGGTGTCTGATGTGTTTATGTACAATAAACAACTTGAACCCATCACAGTGCCTCAGTGTCTCATTTCAGTACATGAGACATGTGACACAGAGTGCAGACTTCTCACAGACAGTAGGTAGAGACTCAAACTGCATTCTAGATCATGCTATCCTTAAAGGAAAACTCCACCTTAGAACTCAAAAAACTTTTTTTTCATTGTATATTTTTCTGAGCTATTTTAATGTCTCAAAATCACTCCAAGTGCTTCTTTTACAATTTTAATGTGTTTCCCTTAAAATGGTGGATGACAAGTTCTGCCTTGGTAATTGTGATTTTTGGTTTCTTGCTTTCATTCCTAATTTCCCAGAATACATTTCAAGTCCTCTTTATATGAGTCATGCTAGGCACAAGAAAGTGGTGTTGTTTTCTCATGCCATTAAGATAAGAATGGCAGGACTGTGAGGCACTGTCATCTAAACACACCTTATGTAACAGAGCTACTTCTATATTTTCCTGACTGAGCCTCATTTATGTGTTTGTCAGAACTGGTTCTATGCTATAAACAGCTGTTAGCTACTTCCAGTAAAAGAAAGTAGGTAAATAGCAGCCTTTTGTAATGGGAATATTTTGTAGTTCTAAAACAATTGACAGACCTTCCCCCACATTGTCATGCTGAGGTGTGAAAACTCTCACTGCAGTAATAACCCTTGCTGTACATTTACAGGTGACAAATAGTAGGACTCCAAACTAAATCTGTCTGCTACTTCGCAATTCCTTCAGTGGGAAGTTTTTTTCTCTCATGAATGATGCAGAATTAAAATGTGCTTTATTAGTTCTTTAATCATTTCTGTTCACCCACTTTCTTTCTATTTCATATTTATTTATACTTCGGTAACTAGGAAAGTGAATTAGTCCCAGGACCCTTTTCAGCCACAACTCGGGCTACATTGGCAAAGATAATAAGAAGTAATAAATGCACTCAGCAATACAAAGAACAATACTGACATAAAGACACTGACAAAGATTCAATGTGCAAAACATAGCCAATGTGTGACAGTGAATAAGTAAAACATTAAACAACATTTACTGGAATATAAAAACAAATCAAAACAGAAATACTGTGTATGTGTGCCTACACATAAACACACACACAAAAGTACACACACATGCATTATATATGTGTGTATAAAAACATATGAAGCATGTAAAATACTATATGCGGGATGCAGCACTGTGTTTAAATGCACGTCTGACTGTGTGTGTGTGTGTGTGTGTGTGTGTGTGTGTGTGTGTGTGTGTGTGTGTGTGTGTGTGTGTGTGTGTGTGTGTGTGTGTGTGTGCATTTAAACACAGTTAAGTACTTCTGATTTCCTTTTCTTATTGCTTTTAATGCAAGGTCACACAGTAAACATATGTTAAAGTAAATTCAGCTGCATATTATGGTTGCCATCAATGGTCACATTTCCTTTGTGGACTACAAAATGCTCATGCACTCTACCAGTGTAAGGACTGATTCAGTCAGTGAGAATCTCTTACCATTAATGTGCATGTACAGATATGCATCCCCTTCAGGGAGGATGTCACAAAAAAGCATAAAAGATTGTTTTATGAACATTATGAGTGCACCTAGCTGATAGGGTTGCCACTTGTCTCTCTTTCTGCAGTTCTGTTGTGTGTGTATGTGTGTGTGTGTGTGTGTGTGTGTGTGTGTGTGTGTGTTAAGCGGGGCTGGGCTTGAAAATGGTAAATGAAATGTGTTCATACTTTAACAAGAAAAAATATTTTCTGGCTTTTCTCTAAATGTCACAGAAATCTTTGATACTACATTTAAGTCATTTTAACATATAAAATATTATAATTAACCAATATTTAAAGCTTAGAATTTCAATACTATATTGCTGTTTATGTAAAATTGTCAGAAGAGGTGACACCTGCCTTTAAACCCCTGACTAATCTAATTGCTTTGTTTTGCTATGAAAGGGAAGTGTTAAGTTCTCTTAATTTCTGCAATGAAAACAGTGGAAAACAATTCCACAGCTTTTTGTCTTTTTTTATATCAGCTGCTGTGATCTTGACATACATTAGCAGGATTAATTGTCCATCTAAGACTGACAGCAACACCTGACAGGGTACTACAGATTTAATTGTGTCTATGATATGTCATGTCGTTGGCGATGAATTCCTCTGCAAAGTATGTGAGAAGTTACGCTTAAAAAATGTAAGTGGGCTTTCCCTTTCTTTGATTCTATTGTAAGGAAATAAAAGTTTTAAAAAATACAAGCAGGTTTCTGATACCTACACAATACTGGAACCATATTGTAGGGAGAAAATAAACAAAAGGATTGAGTTAAACTGTTTAGGGCAGAGTTTTCTTTTAATCTAATTTCTTTCTCCCTTCCTGCTGCTCTTAGAGAGATCAGGTGTTTGAATAATAGTTAAGGTCTTCACCTCTCACATACAAGGTACAAGGTTCAATCCTGACCTCTGGCCAATGCCTGTAATGAGTTTGCATGTTCTCCCTGTGTCTCTCTGGGGTTCATTCCACCTTCCAAAAAACATGGTGAGTGTTTCCATCTCAACCTCACCCAAGAATGGAGCTGTGGGTAGCAGCACAGATGCTAGATGGTGCCCTACAGGGGGAAGAGTTGTATAGACCAACCACTTTGGGCATCTGCTATGGTACCCAGTATCCTCAAGATAGGAGAACATGGATCACAGACTGTGCACCGTGGCATGGATACCTACTCAATGGTGTAAAATATGTCTCTTGGTGATTGAGTCATGTTGACTAATTTTGCCAAATGGGCATAGGTATTTGCCGGTGATAAGTTGTGGACCCATGCTAACAGTGGGCAGGGTGTATGTCCCCCTATTTGCCAGTGTGCTTACCATAATAAGTAACTGGCCAGCTGGTGTCCAGTTGCCCACTTTGGGTTACCTGGGATAGCTCTGTTGAGCAAAAGCAATCATCCTGCTAAACATGAACTAAGAATTATTACTCTCAGTGCAGATTCACTGACAGGATGGAGCTTGGAAGTGAATGACATGATGGTAAGGAAGAGGCTGGACATCCTATGTATCCAAGAGACAATATGGATGGGTGGCACAGCAAAGACATTTGGTTTGGGATTCAGAGTCTGCTGTTCAGGAGGACAGACTAGAAATGTTGTGGGAATTGTGGTGAGGGAGATGCTTCAGAAGACAGTGAGGAATGTCATCAGAATTAGTAACAGACTCATAGGAATCAGACTCCAGTGTAAGGATAAGACAGTATTCATAATATCAGCCTATGCACTATATGAGTGCTATGATAGTGAGCAAATAAGTGCATTCAGACAGCAGTTGCAGGGCCTATTAGATCGAGCAGGACAACATGAACTGGTATGGATATTGGATAACCTGAATGCACATATCTGGACAGACAGAACAGGATAAGAAGACTGCCTGGGTCCACATGGGTGGGGCAACAGGAATAAAGAAGGAGAGGCCATCTTAGACTTCTGTGTGGCAAATGGCTTTATGGTGACCAGCACATTGCTCTGCAAGAAAAACAGTCACATGATCACATACAAGACTGGCCAACATACAGCTCATGTAGACTTCCTCTTAGTAAGGTAAAGGCCTCCCCTCTGAAACAGATGGCCCGCACCATAAACAACAGTTTGTTACAATCAGCTGTAAGCAATGGTCAAAGAAGGCTCGAAACTCAACAGAAACTAGGCTGAAGACCTGGAAGTTGACTGGAGGGAAAGCACAACCATTTAAGGAATTACTCAGGGCTTTATCACCTGAAGAAGGAAAGGAAATGGGTGGAGCTGAAGAAGAATGGCATTACCTCAAAACAGCATAGGTGAGGACTACAGAACAGATATGCTGCTGAGCCAGGTATGGAAATGTGGCACATGAGGAAAGCTGGTGGTGGAATGCAGAAGTCCAGGAAGTCTTCAAAAGAAAGAAGGAGTGCAGGAAAAAAATGAGTGATAGAAAAGGCAGACGAGGCTAGCAAAGAATACTGGTTGGCTAAAAAAGAGATTAAGACAGGACCTGCAATAGCAAATCTTCCAGCAGCTTCTGAATGAAGAAAACTCCAGAGAAGCTATACTGCCTCTTATACAGCTTATGATGAAAGAAGAGGAGGAGCCCATCCTGAAGGAAGTAAGAACAGCACTAAGGAAAATGAAGTCAGGGAAAGCAGCAGGCTGAGATGTGGTCACAGCAGATATGATCAAGATGTTGAGTGAGAGAGGGGAGAAATGGCCCCTGTGGGCAGTATGGCGAGAAAGGAGTATCCCAGATGATTGGAGAATAAGCATACTACTGCCAGTGTTCAAGAGCAAAGAGGACATTCCCAACTGTTTAAAATACAGAGGTTTCAAACTCCTATCACACTGCATGAAAGTTATAGAGGGTGATTGATAAATGAATACACAGAGTACAGCCATTTGGATTCAGATCAGGAGGCAGTACAACTGATCTGACATTTGCAGTAAGTCAGATAATTAAGAAGAAGCTAAAGATGAGGATGGAGTACAAATGGACATTTCTGTACTTGGAGAAATACAACAAAGCCACAAGAAAGTTGAACTGGGCAGTCCTGCAATGGTTTAACACCTCAGAAACATTGGTAGAATTAGTGCAGGCTATGTACAAGGACGCAGTGCCTCAAGTAGGAGCAGTGTTCAGTTTCACAGAGAGTGTCCCAGTGGGAGTGGGTGTGCACCAGGGTTCAGCTCTGAGCCCACTGCTGGTGGGATGGACTAAATTAGCAAACAAGTTAGAAAGGGCAGATCAACAAAGTTTCTGTATGCAGACAATGTGGTCTTACAGGCAGATTCTGACCAAGGCTTCAGTAAACGATGGGGGAATGGAATGCAAAACTGAAGGGACATGGAATGAAACTGAGTACAGATAAGACAGTTATAATGGCAGAAAATGGGGGAATCTGATAAAGTTGAGAACTGAGATAGAAGTGAAGCTAGTGGAATAGGTTAATAGCTTCAAGTATCTGGGAGGGGTGATTAAGGAGAAGTGAAGTCTGAATGAGGAGGTCAAAGCTAGCTAGAATCAGAGGGGCCGCAGCCAACTGGCATAGAGTGTCAGGAGTAGTGTATAACAGAAGAATGCCACAGAAGCTGAACAGTAAGGTGTACAAAACAGTGGTGAGATCAGTAGTACTGTATGGTACAGAAACCTGGGCAGTAAAGGCAGAGCAGTTAGAGAAGCTACAGGTAATGGAGGTGAAGTGCCTGAGATGGGTGGTAGGATGCACACTGTAGTACAGATGAAGAAATGAAGACATAAGATCGGAATCCTAAGTAACTTCAATTATAGAAAAGGTCAAAGAGAACAGATTACTGCAGTTTGGGCACATGTGCAGAAATGCAGAAGACAATCTGGTGAAGAAGATTTGGGATAGACATGAAGAAGGCAATAGGAAGTGTCCAGCAAACAGGTGGATGAATTATGTGAGAGAAGACATGTGACAGTCAGACAAGAGTGTTGAAGAAGACAGGAGAGAGTCATTGAATTGAGAAAGATGGCCACAGTTGACGCAACACCACAACCCCATGTAGAAAATGGGAAAAGGGGGTTGATGATGATGAATTTCTGCTGCTCTTAAACAACAACTTCTCACTTTGTCTTTCTTCTTTCTGTCCCCAGAGACTATCCTCTTCCATAAATACATGACTGCTATGATCATAAACTTTGAAACAATACATTCCTTTTATCTAATCTTGATGTTCTATACAATACTACTGCCAATGTAAGAATATAAGTAGCTATTAAAATTTGTTTAATTTTATACTACATTAAAATGCTCTGACGGGGTAGACATATCGATATGATTTTTTTTTTTTACAAAACTTTCTCTTTCTTACAACACATTCTGTGACACCTAAAGGTGACTTTATAAATGATTATCATCTCTTTCAGGATCTTATTCCATTCACTTATAATAGTCGTACTCAGAAGTAGAGATCACCCTCAGACTGTCAGTAAATCGTTTACTTCTGTGATTCTAAATATTTCCAGTAACTCTCGTGTTTTTGTTCGTAGTCGTCTTTTACATATGTTGACACAACCCTTTTTTTTTTCCATTGTAGAAAGTACTAAGATCACACTGCATTTTGCTGCGCATCCATGTACCGACCCTTTGTGTCTTTGCATGTTGTGTATGATTGGCAGAGGGGGTATCTGGGGCACAGGGAGAACTGTTTTTGTGAAATAGCAATTAATTATGGACCAAATGAACAAATTTTGCTTGGCAGACCTGGTAAGCAGACATTTAATTCAATGCAGCATATGTTATATCTTTAGTAGGGATATTATAGCATGGGAGAGCCACAATTGTATGTAAAAAGTGTAGAACCCATAAGGTACGTGGTAGTGAAGGGCAGTCAGTAAGTTATTGTTTCGATGGTGAGGTATGTAATCTGTATCCTAAGTTTTGTGCTACAAAAGGTTCTGGTACTCAATCTAAGGTTACATCTTTCACTGACTATGTGGAACTTGGCATTCAAGTTTATTTGTTTGATTATGGCCCTTGTAATGCTTTAATATAAGATAGACCTGATATGAAGATAAGGAAGCAAGGGAATTTGTAACACAAACAGAACTGATGTTATATTGTAACTTGGCTGTTTAATGTTTTAGTAAGGATATTATTGAAGAATCTAGTGTAGCAGAAAACATATACCTACATAAAAGGGCAATAGTTTATTACTATTCTGTTACTATAAATAATAATCAAAAAGTCAAAGTCAAAGTAAACTTTATTGTCATTCAGAAATCACACAAGTGCAAAAACTGAATGAAATTCCGTGTCTTCACACTCACTGTGCAGACAACATATAGACTATTTTCAAAACAATAAAAAGACTCAACGACAAACAATAGAATAAAAATCCACCAGGCTGTACGAACTCTGTGACACACTTTATTATGAAGTGCTTTTCGTCCAACTAAATTGTTGGACTTCCTCAGATAAAATGTAATTATAATTCATGGATTTAAATACTACTCTGAAAAGGTCAGGTGACCTAATCATTCCATATTTAAAGTGAAAAGCTTGTTTACATACAAATCCATTGGGAATATGTTAAATTAATCGTGTTCTTTAAAACAATTATGTTGTTTAAAAACATTTTACAGCCAGCCAACAAACATGTTTTCCTCAAAAAACTTATTCCTTTTAAACTAAATATATCTACATATAAAAACATTTATGTAAACATATAAGTGTAAAAATATATTTATGAAATATAACCGTGAATGTAAACATATACAAGACTAGGTATTCTATGTTTTACGCATCTGAACTATCTTAATTCTCATCAGATCAATGCATATGTATATATATATATATATATATATATATATATATATATATATATATATATATATATATATATATATACATACATATACCCTGCCCTCTAACCACTTATCATGCATACCTTTATACAGAATAACAATGCACAATACTGAGGAAAATGTATATGTATACATACAAAAAAAATTTAAAATAAGTGTACTTACATACACTTATATATAAACATACGATTCACCTCTCTAAACTTTTTAATTTTAGTAAGCACATAGAACATTTGTCATTAAGGCCAGGATATGTATAGGCATTGAGCCTTATTTGCCAAATCAATTCTAATTTCTCTAATAATAGAGAATGAGGGCCACCCCTAGGATCAATACTAATCTGATCTACGACCTTAAATCTGAATTTGTGATCTGAGAAAACAGATATGTGCCTTGCTAAAGCATTTTCCTCTTTGTGTTTATTTATGCTATATAAGTGTTCATACAGTCTCTCTCTTAATCTACAATCTGTTTTCCCAAAATTGAATGATGGACAAACTAAACCACTCCCCTAGAGTTGCAATTCAATCTACATTTACTAACTATTTTTTGACCATTAATGCTTGTGCTGATTCCTTGCTCCATTATGTTACAGTAGGTACAATTGCCACACTGAGTCATACCTATCTTGGATGTAAATATCTTTCTCTTCTTCTCTAACAAGTTTTTGAAATTTAAACCTCTTTTCAAAACAAAATTGGGAGTGTCACGCATTTTGGATGCCAAAAACAAATCCTCTTTAAATATACTCCAGTTTTTGATAATGATGTGTTTAATGTTTTTAATATCAAGAGAAAAGGTCAAATACATGCTAAATTAAAGTTTACCCTTTTATTTTGTTCTTCAGTTGGTAACCTAACCAAGTTGTTATCATTATTATTGTCAACATTATTTATTTGTCTATTCTGTTTTAATATAGGATTATATTGTACTAAACTTCTTTTAAGTTTGACTTCCTCTATTAGGTCATCTAACAATTTGACAGGGTATGCTCTTCTTAAAAACATGCTTTTTAGATTAACATTCTTCAAAGAAGTCCTGTTCAGTGGTGGTCATCCTTGCAGCTCGTACTAATTGACCCTTCACTACTGAACGCTTCTTCTGATGGAAAGGGTGTGAACTTGTGTAGTGCAGGAAGGTGTTGGAATAAGTAGATTTTCTAAAGATCTTAGCTTCCAAGTTGTTGTATTCCCTGTTTTTATTTAATTCAACATCTAAATAAGATATTGAATGTTCTTCAAAAGCATATGTAAAATACAAAAAGTATGATGTAGTATTTAACCATTGGACTAATCCATTTGCTGTATTCGTATTTCCATCTATTAATATGAAGATATCATTCAGTTATCTTGTATAAAATGTTATGATGTTTTGAAATTCCTGGTTCCCTAGAATGTATGTATATTCCCAGTGTGACATCACTAAATTCGCGTAGCTAGAACCACATGGGGACACATTGCTACTCCCTTAGTTTTAATATAATACTTGTTGTTAAAAAATATGAAGTTGTTAGTATAATGTCCAATAATTCTGCTACTAATGAAATTTCTTGCTCTGGGGTGCCTTTCTCTCGCATTCTCATACTAGCCCACTTGATACCCTGTTCATGAGGGATACTAGTGTAAAGGTCCCTAACATCTATCGTTAGGAAGTTATACTCAATTCTATAATCTAAGGTGTTTAACTTGTCTAAAAATGACCAGGAATCCTTAGAAATAACTTCCTCTGTTGTAACATACCTTTTCATAATGGAAGCTACAAACTTAGCACAAGCATATGTAGATGAAGTCCTTCCATCCAATATAGGTCTAAGTGGGGGGTCCTTTATGTCTTTATGTAGTTTAGGGACTCCAAACATATGAGGAGTCCTTGGTGAAAGTATGTGTAAATAATTGTATATGTGCAAGTCTATTCTACCTTCTATAAATAAATCATTCAGATAAATTCTGATACGCTGATTTGCTATATTCAATTCATTTAAAGTGGCTTCTGAATATGCATCAGACTTCAAAATAGTTTGGATTTTCATATCATAATGATGAATATCCATAAAAACTAGTCCACCTCCTTTGTTCAGTTTCATTACACGGACTTTTGCAGAACATAACAAGTTAAATAAATCTTTTTTCTCCTTACTTAAATTAAACTTGTAATCAGCTTCTGATTTGCCCAGTTTTCTAAAATCCAACTCACACATTTTTTTCAAAAATAGATAATAAATTATGTAGTGGTGGGTTAAAACAACTATGTACTTTAAATTCATTAACAATGTTACCCTGTGCACCCAAAAGCTGATGCAAATTAAATTTTCTGACAAACATTTTAAGATCACAAATGAATTGTGCTATCATCATCTTCTTTCGGCTGTTCCCATTAGGGGTCGCCACAGTGGATCACCTGTTTCCATTTCTTCCTGTCCTCTTGCTCTGTCACACCAATCACCTGCATGTCCTCTCTCACTACATCCATAAACCTTATCTTCGTCCTTCCTCTTTTCCTGTTACCTGGTAGCTTCATCCTTAGCATCTTTTTCCCAATATACTCCGCATCCCTTCTCAGCACGTCCAAACCAACGTAATCTTGCCTCTCTGGCTTTGTCTCCAAACCTTCCAACCTGGGCTGACCCTCTAATATACTTATTCCTAATCCTGCCCACCCTCATCACACCCAGTGAAAATCTTAACATCTTTAACTCTGCCACATCCAGCTCAAACTACTGCCTTTTTGTCAATGCCACTGTCTCCAACCCATATAACATAGCTGGTCTCACTACCCTCTTGTAGACCTTCCCTTTCACTCTTACAGGTACTTGTCTGTCACAAATCACTCCTGACACTCTTCTCCACTCACTCCATCCTGCCTGTACTCTCTTCTTCACCACTCTTCCACACTCACCATTACTCTGAACTACTGACCCCAAGTATTTAAACTCAACCACCTTTGCCACCTCTACTCCTTGAATCCTCACCATTCCTCTATCCTCCCTCTCATTCACACACATATATTCTGTCTTAGTCCTGCTGACCTTCATTCCTATTCTCTCTAGAGCATATATCCATCTCTCCAGGGTCTCCTCCACCTGTTCCCTACTCTCACTACAGATCACAATGTCATATGCAAACATCATAGTCCATGGAGACTCCTGTCTGATCTCGTCTGTCAACCTGTCCATCACCATTGCAAATAAGAAAGGGCTCAGAGCTGATCCTTGATGTAACCCCATCTCCACCTTAAATGCATCCGTCACTCCCACCACAGACCTCACCGCTGTCACACTACCATTGTACATATCCTGTACCACTCTTACATACTTTTCTGACACTCCTGACTTCCTTATACAATACCACAACTCCTCTCTAGGCACCCTGTCATATGCTTTCTCCAAGTCTACAAAAACACAATGCAACTCCTTCTGACATTCTCTGTACTTCTCCATCAACACTCTCAGAGCAAACATCGCATCTGTAGTGCTCTTTCCCGGTATGAAACCATACTGCTGTTCACTAATCATCACATCCCTTCTTAACCTAGCTTCCACTACTCTTTCCCATAACTTCATGCTGTGACTGATCAATTTAATCCCTCTGTAGTTACTACAGCTCTGCACATCACCCTTATTCTTAAAAATCGGTACCAAAACACTTTTCTCCATTCCTCAGGCATCCTGTCACTTTCCAAGATTTCATTAAACAATCTGGTTAAAAACTCCACTGCCATTTCACCTAAACACCTCTATGCTTCCACAGGTATGTCATCTGGGCCAACAGCCTTTCCATTCTTCATTCTCTTCATAGCTATCCTTACTTCCTCCTTGCTAATCCATTGTACTTCATGATTCACTATCCCTACATCATCCAACCTTCTCTCCCTCTCATTCTCTTCATTCATCAACCCCTCAAAGTACTCTTTCCATCTCCTCAACACACTCTCCTTGCTTGTGAGTATGTTTCCCTCATTATCCTTTATCACCTTTACCTGCTGCACATCTTTCCTAGCTCGTCCCTCTGTCTAGCCAATTGGTACAGGTCCTTTTCTCCCTCCTTAGTGTCCAGCCTTTCATACAACTCTTCATATGCCTTATCCTTAGCCTTCACCACCTCTCTCTTTGCCATGCACCTCATCTCCTTATACTCCTGTCTACTTTCTTCATCTCTCTGACAATCCCACTTCTTCTTTGCCAACCTCTTTGCCTGTATACTCTTCTGTACTTCCTCATTCCACCACCATGTCTCCTTGTCGTCCTTCCTCTGTCCCGATGTGATACCAAGCACCTTTCTAGCCGTCTTCCTTACTAGCTCTGCTGTAGTTACCCAGCTATTTGGTAACTCTTCACTGCCACCTAGTGCCTGTCTTAACTCATCCCTGAACTCCACCTCACAATTACCCTTTTTCAATTTCTACCATTTGATCCTTTATTCATTCTATTTGTATGAATGAATGACAAACGTTTGACCAGAATATTAACCAACTCTTCAGAAACCTTAAACGAAGATTATACAACGACTCCCCATTAATATTCAAAAACGTGCACACTGATTGGTCAGAGTGCACGTTGTAAATCAGAGTTATAGTAATGGAAAAAGGTCCAGTCGCCTGGACTTTTTCCATTACTATAACTCTTTTTTTACAGCAACGGAGAACGCAAGATCTCCGTTGCTTCACACTGTGTCGCTATGTTAAACAAGTTTAACATAGCGAGACAGCTTTAAAAAAAGCAATGGAGATTCTTCGTTGCTTTTTTTAAAGCTGTCTCACTATGTTAAACTCCTTTAACATAGCGAGACTGTTTGTAAAAAGCAACAGCGATCTTGCTTTCTCCATTGCTTTTGCCCACAGCTCTGATGTACTGCGTAGGTATACACATGCGCAGTACATCAGAACTGCCACAGAATACCAGACAGCTGCGGAAGGGCAGCAAGGAGGCATTATACAATGCCATTATTTAAGAAAAGTAATTTTTTCCCTTAAATGTCATTGTATAATAGCAATAGCCCACGCCTGGGTGTGGGTAATGCAGGATTTACCCACGGTTGGCTTTGTTGGCCACTCGGGCTTCGCCCTCGTGACCAAACCACACCAACCGTGGGTAAATCCAGCATTACCCACACCCAGGCGTGGGTTATTGCTATAATAGTTATAGACAGAAAAATCCTTCTCTTTATTTTTAATAATAATGCATGGGTCCTTTTCAAACAAGTTAGCAGTAGTTATCTCCTGTTGTTGTTCCTCCTCCGCTTGTTGTAATAATTGTGAGGCCTGCCCCTGGCAAAATCCTGCCTCGAAGACTGTGCTGGTGCTTGCTGCTGGTTATTTAATTGTTTATTATTATTAGAGTTTCCATTTCAGTCTCTAATACGGTCACTTCTCCTTACATTTTCTGCCTCCTGGTTGTCAGAAAAGTTACTTGCTTCATTTCTAGACTTCTGCAGGGAAAAAGAAGAAGAAGGCATAGCAGATGCTGGCATGTTAACGTCATCATTAGCAGCAGCCGATTCGTGCTGGTTGCTTTGCTGTTAAGAAACCCATGCTTGAGATGGTGGTGGGCGTGGATACGCTACACCCGCTTCATACTGAAGACGGTCTATGTTTAACTTTTTAACTTTGGTTGATCTAATTTTTGTCAATTGCTGATTTATACTTTGAAAGATATGATTATAATCATACTTGTATCTTTCAAAGTCCAAGTGAGTTTTAATTTGGTTATCCAGTCTTGCAATTATAACCATGAGCTCTTCTAGCATTAGGTTATAGTGTTTCACAGTGACTTGTAATAATTGTAAACCCTGTTGATTAAATAAATTAACTAATTCCATATGGAAATAAGAATCTGGAATCAATCCAGTAGGGTACTGCCACATCCTTAACCCTTTCAGTACCATTTCCAGCCTAATGCACTCTTGGAAGTATTCAACTTCCAAGCAAAGCTTTTTATATTTAAACATGTTGTGATCAAATTGATTTACTAAATCAGCAAGTGATGTATTACCTCCAGCCGGGTTACCTGTCCCTTGAACGATGTTAGAAGTAAAAAGACCAACTGGTGACACAAGCCAGTCTTTTAATACTGGTGACCCCATACATACATACATATACCCTGCCCTCTAACCACTTATCTTGCATACCTTTATACAGAATAACAATGCACAATACTGAGGAAAATTTATATGTATACATACAAAAAATAGAAAATAAGTGTATTTACATACACATATACTTATATATAAACGTACAATTCACACGTATACAGGGTATATGTATGTATGTATGTATATATATATATATATATATATATATATATATACATATGCATTGATCTGATGAGAATTAAGATAGTTCAGATGCTTAAAACATAGAATATCTAGTCTTGTATATGTTTACATTCACAAAGTTATATTTCACAAATATATTTTTACACTTAAATGTTTACATAAATGTTTTTGTATGTAGATATATTTAGTTTAAAAGGAATACGTTTTTTTGAGGAAAACATGTTTATTGGCTGGCTGTAAAATGTTTTTAAACACCATAATTGTTTTAAAGAACACGATTAATTTAACATATTCAAAATGTATTTGTATGTAAACAAGCTTTTCACTTTAAATATGTAATGAGTAGGTCACCTGACCTTTTCAGAGTTGTATTTAAATCCATGAATTTTAATTACATTTTATCTGAGGAAGTCCAACGATTCAGTTGGGCGAAAAGTGCTTCATAATAAAGTGTGCCGCAGAGTTCGTACAGCCTGGTGGATTTTTATTCTATTATATAGACTATTTTCACAGACATTTACACATATAACACCTAGCTATTACATCACGGACATGCAGGTAGACAAACTAATAGGTTCATAGGTAGGTACTAGGCTACTGGCCCTAGGGCCTGTATAAGCCTAGCCAAAAGGTACCCTGGCTTTCGCCACCCAAGAAAATTATTTTCCTGTGCCCCTGTCAAGCAGAGCCACAGAAGTGATCCCTGGGGTGAATTTCTTTCCTAGAGTTAGATGCACTTGGATAATCTGGGATGCATTATGCTGAGCAACTAGCCTGGAGGTGTGGATATCTTTAAAGATTATGGACAATCCTCCACCTTTAGTGTTTTGGTCCAGGTTAGATGGCCGAAAGGTGTGGTATGAATTACAGCTCTCTGGAGCCCTGAACCAGGTCTCTGTCACTGCAGAGATGTCGATGTTCTCCATTTTAAGGAGTGCCTCGTGTGAGTGCATTTTGAAGTTTAGACTTCTAGCATTGAGTAGCATTACCCTCAAATTTTTGCTTGCTTGTACCTGTTACAATGGTGAATTTGTCATTTGAATCTTGCCTAAAAAAGGCACTACAGGTGTGGCAAGAGCCTTAGCTGGTTTCCGGAATCCCAAGGGTGACAGGTGCAGGCCATCTCTGGCAAAGCATCGTGGTCTGTCGATCACATCATCCCAGGCAGAGAGATACTTGATCCCCTTAGAATGACACCAGAAACTTAGCCAATTGTTGAAGTCAATCATTTTGTCCTTGTACTGTGGTATCATTCTGGGTGATGGCAGGATGCTACTCAGGGCTAGGGTCATACCTGCCTGGGCTACAAGATCAGACAGCTCCTTCATGTCGCTTTTCATGTAGTCCAGGGAGGTACTTCTCAGGTCATTCATACCAACATGTTGTGGAGTGACCTGAGTGTGTGCGCTATGTGTGTGGCAGATCCTGGCACCCAACAGGCAGGACAGTAACTTTCTCCTTGTTTAGCCTGGTGAGTGAAACATCAGTGTGCCTGACTATAGAGTCACCTATGAGTAGAGTGTTGGGTATGTTGTTATGCCTTATGGGCTGTGGGTGGGTGGCACACTGAGTTTGTGGGCTATGTGGCATTTGGGTTATGTTGGGGGGTGGAGGTTGCTTGCATTTCTGCTTTGGAGGTCTCTGTTGCTTGGGAAGATTTTTATTGAGAGCCTCCGTGAATGTAGGTGTGTGTTTTGTGTTTCTATGTGTGTTTTGGTGGTGTAGGGTTTGAGGGACTATGTGATGAGTGTGGTGTAGTGCAAGTGTTTAACCTCTCCTCTTGAATTTCTAGTCCAGTCTTGGGTGAAGAGAGCTTTGCTTCCAGTTTGGCTATACAAAGTGCATCTCTCACATGTTGTAGTGTTGGGTGGTAGGAGGAGTGGGTTTGTCTGTGTACATGAGGCAATTGCTGCATTGGCCCAAGATGCCTAGATTCATCAGGTAGACAGGAGAAAACTCTGGGAGCTGACCCATAGACATGCCTGGATACGTGCTCATTTAGTAAGTACTAAAAACTATTTTCCTCTAGACAAGTGAGGAAAGTTGAGTGCTGTAGTAATTTGTAGCTTATTTAGTGCTTACAGTGAGTTTATTACACATAATTAGAAACACATTTTAACACATTTCAAACTGACTTTAGTATTGCACAGGTACTATGTTAAGACATTGCATTAATCCTTGCACAGAAAGAAACATTTAAGTATTGCACTGTGAGCATAAGAGTATACTGACGTAATCAAGAATAAAGAGACTGCAGGATCAGAAAATAATACTGATATAATTTCAAACAGTGACATTAACCCCTATGTGGAATTAGAATCCCCTTGTAACCTCCTTATTAAGTCAAATTCAAATGGAGCAGCATCATATAAATAAGAGGCTGTGGAGTGAAATGGGCTGTTTGGATGATGATTATATGATAGCTAATGAGGACAAGAAGAACACAGGAGAGCTACTGATGGTATAACAAACAGGGTGGAATATAGTTACCTACTCCTAACACAGCAATAGATCAGCATCGGAACCAACAGAATAGGTTATGAAATGTAAATTCTAATTAAGTCTTAATAATTAGAAATGCCATGATAAGGGTGTTGAGAGATATTTTGCCTAGGGTTAAACACAGTGTTGTTATGGTGATCTGTTGGCAGAGAAGTAAACTTTCAGATATCAGTAACTCTGTTATTATGCTGTTTAAAAAAATCTATCACATATTGTATAGTAATTGTGAAGGCAGGAAATAATGTTGGTAGGACTAATTTGGAGTCTTTAGCAGAGGAAGTTAGGATGATTTCAATAAGCGGGTCTTCGAGCTTCAGATTATTTATTTATTTTTTTGTGATTTAATGCCAGTACCTTGCTAACTTGAGAGTCAGGCAAGAATACTGAGTAATATTATTAGTAGGGAAGTGTTATTCAATTTAGTTGATGTAATCACCTTTTGGGAAGAAATAGATAGTAGAAGAGATTGTTTTAATAAGGATGGTCTTCATTTGGAACATGAGGGAAACATATTAGGCAATAGACTTAGAAAAATGGTCAAATGTTCTTTAGACATCAGCTTGGAGCAACAAAAAAGTACACCAAATCCACAAAAAGTGTGATGTGATTTTTGGCTAATTCTAGAAGTCTGAATAATGAAATGAAGGCATTGGAGGCATGACTAACACATAATTACAACTGTATTGTTCTAATCACTGAAATTTGGTTCAGTAAAGATGAATCCACCCCTACTGTTGCCTGGATATAAGGGCCACCATGTCTACAGACATAATAAAAGAGGAGGGAATGTTTCTATTTGTGTGGCCTCTTGTTATGACTTGGCCATTATGATAACAAATGATGTTTGTGAAACATTAGCAGTTAGGGTCGATCATAGTTGTGTTAAATAGGATATAGCTCTTTTTTACAGACGTCCAAGTCCCTTTCCTGAGTTTGATGCTGTGTTTCATAAGGCAATATATGATTTGTTTTTATAAAGTTATGATTTTATTGCAGGAACATTAATGCCCCAGGGATGGACTGGTATATGCCTGAATCTAAGTCTTTAATAATAAATAACATAATTGAAGATAACAACTTGAAGTGCTAATATATCAATGTGACTTGGATTAGTAATAGACCAGAAGTAGCTGTGTCCTGGAGGCAGAGTTAGAACTTTCTGTTCATTCTTGAATCTCATTTGAGCTTTTTATACCACTTATGGGGGATAAAAATAAGAATTTCTGTACAACTGATTAAGAAGCAGTCATCTCAATTCTTAGAGCTTGGCAATGGATGGACAGTACGAAGGGCAAAAATATAAAAGAAAGATGGGAAATTTTGTATGACTTTCTTTATAAAATAATCAATACATTTGTCCCCTCAGGTGTGTTAAAAAAATAATAGGAAAAGGCAGCCTCCTTGGTGATCCCTTGGTCTCTCATGTAAAAGTGATAAAGTGAGGAGGATGTAGTTGAGATACAAACAGACCCGTGTGCCAAAAGATCATTTCGAAAATTAGTAAGGGAGATTAGGTACTTTGACAAAGTAAGGTTGGCAGACAGTACACTGAATAATAAGAAGGTACTTTTTAAGTATTTTATGCTTTTTTTAGAAATGATATGGCATCCGGTCTTTATTTAAATAATGTCAGTGGGTACTCCACTGAAATGGAAGAGATTGCTGATGAAATTGCAGATGGTTTCTATGGTGGGGACTCTATTAGTATGAATTAAAACTTAACTAAGGCTATAAATGTTTATAGTGACTGTCCTATACTTTCTATTGAGGCTATTAGAATCACTTTACAATCCATGAAACCTAATACATCTGATCCTGATTGATTTAATGGATCCTTTTTAAGTAAGATTACGGCAAGCTTGACATTATATCTTACAGATTTGTTTCAGAGGTCCCTGGAGGATGGTTTTATACCCAGTATTTAGAATGAGGTCATAGTGATCCTAGTTGCCAAGTCTCAGTCAGGGTCTTCTGTTCACAGTTTTAGGCCTATTAGCCTAACATGCATTTGGAGTAAATGTTTTGACTGCTTGGATACCCATTACAAGATGAGTGTCAGAAAGGGATAAACATCTATCAGCATGGCCATTCATGCTTGACTAAACTGATTAACTTTTATCAAACCATTGCATGTACTATTAATGAGAGTTTTGCAGCTGATAATTATATATCTTGATTTTGCAAAGGTTTTTGATACACAGAACCGTGGAGCACTAATAAATATGATAGAACATCTAAAAATAAACTCATATTTTATTATTTGTTTATTTATTTATTTATTTATTTTACATTTGTTGATTTGGATTGTTCAACTGAGCTGAAGAGCCATTTTTCGTAGGAGGCCCGGGGAGAAAAGCTCCAACATATTATACAATTTTCATTATAAATTAGCATTAAACAGCAATGTTACAGGGTTATTACAAGGCATTAAGTAGCAATACAATGTTATACAGTGTCAGTAATCAGGAGTATAGCATAACTATTTCAAGATGTATAAAAAGAAATATGTCATTAAGATAAGTATAGTTTTTGGGGTAAGTGGCTACAAAAACCCAGTTTTATCATGATGTAGTTACATGAAGGCAAGACAATTACAATAGAATGTTTCTCTGAGGCAATTTGCTTAATAGATTTTAGGAGACAGTAGAAAGAGTAGTCAAGGAAGATTAGAGAGAGCTAGTGAGAAGAGTGGGTTAAGGGCAGGAAGTAGATTAAGGTATGAGAAGTAGGGGATGTTAAGGAGGGAGAGTGCAGTGGCAGGGCCATTGACTTTTAAAGTGCTCTTTAAAAATAAACCCGTATATTATGAAATGGGTAAACAATTAGCTGATAGAAAGGAACAGTAGAGTTTGGTTTAGGAGTTTTATTTTGGAATACAAACTGATAACAGCAGGGGTACCACAAGGGTTTGTTTCGAGACCAGTACTGCTTGGCCTTTTTATGTCAGGATTTGCTATTCAGATAACTATATGGATTACCAAATTTGTTGATAACACTAAGGTGGGTGGGGTTGTTGCTAATATCTAGGATCATCAGATGTTTCAAAGCTATATCAACTTGCATATATCATGACTGATCCAAGGATATGACATGTAACTCCAAAAAATGCATGGTTATGCAGTTTGGTGCAAATAATATTGAATATACCGGTGTTCCACACCAGAGGTCAATTCCTCATTGGTCAGATCCAACCACAAGCTAATCAGCCTAGACATCCACATCCCACCCCAAGCCCCAATTAGGGAAACCATCATAAAAAACTTCTCTAAAGACAACTTCACACTTCTTAAGACAGAAGTCGCAAACTTCATGACACCCATGCAGACGGACAATAGAGGTATGACTGCCGAATCCTACACAAATGCACGTTATAAGCACTTACACGAGTGCATGGATCATGCTATCCTTAATAGAACCAAGATGTTATCCTCCAAAAAAAGGAAGCCAATCTGGTGGTCCTCTGCCATAAACAAACTCTACAACAGAAGAAAGAAACTGTTGCAAAAAAGAGTAAAATCCCATGACTGGAGGAACTCCCTGGTCAACCTCAGTAAGAAGCTGAGATCCCTCATAAAATTGTCCAAAGCTAGTTACGAAAACAAAATTGCCACTGACTCTAAAGACAACCACAAAACATTCTATAGCTATGTCAAGAATCTAAATGGGAATACTCAGATCTGCTCTGAGTTACAGCACAATGGCACTAAATATACAGAACCAACTGATATTGCCAGCATCCTAGCAGATAGGTTCAGTGCTAACTTTAATAATCAAAAACACAAAAGAGGCACACCACAATGATTCTTCAAGCTTTAATTGAAAATCAAGACATCAAACGAACAGCTGTAGGAAAAAGTAAGCGCTTTCACGTTTTAACAATGCTTCTTCAGACTTGAGTGCTAACTTTACCCGCCTCTCACCCCCTAGAGGGCCCATCTCTATACTGGAAGAATGCAAAGTTCCTATAATCATGGCTGCACAGGTAAAAAACACACTCTCCAAAGCCAAGAACACAGCATCCATGGGACCTGACAATATCCCAGGCTGCGTTCTACAAGAACTACAGAATGAACTGACACCCTACCTAAGTACCATGTTCAGTCATTACCTCACCTCAGGCTTTGTACCCACTGAATGGCTCACCACGACGGTTATCCCACTCCACAAAGGGGGAGCCATGACAGACCCTGGGAACTACCGCCCCATTAGCCTGACAAGCTTGGTCTGCAAGGCCATGGAACGTATCATCATGGAACTCATAAACAAAGACATTGGTAATCTCCAAACTCTGGACCCTACCCAGTTTGGATTTGTAAAAGGCAGATCATGTTTCCTAAACCTGACTGACTTCTTTGAAGCAGTCACCAAAGCCATAGATGAGGGTAAAATGGTTCACACAGCTTATCTAGATCTCGCCAAGGCTTTCGACACCACCACCCACTCTGGAATTATAGATAAGCTCACTAAACTAGGTATAAATCCCTATGTCACAAGATGGGTTACCAACTGGCTCATGGACAGAACCCACACTGTGAAAGTAGTGGATTCCAAATCCAACATCAGACCAGTGACAAGTGGAGTACCACAGGGTTCAGTCCTGGGTCCTTTCCTTTTTGGTATCTACTTCTCTGAAGTGCAGGCCAACACAGAAGGTCTTTAGCTAACAAAGTTTGCAGATGACTGCAAACTAGGGGCCATAATTGAAACTCCTAATGATGTGGACAAACTACAAAAGGGCCTCACTGAGACAGATACCTGGTGTCAAAGCCATGGCCTGAAGCTCAATGCCAAAAAGTGTATTGTCATCCCCTTTGGTAAAAACTCTGTACCCATGAACTACCACATAGCTGGTAGTCTACTTAATGCTGAAAATGTGATAAGAGACCTTGGGACACAGGTGGACAGTAGTCTCTCCTATGATAATCACATCGCCACAGTGGTCAGGAAATCCTTCTATGTGGCTCATCTCATCACAAAAGGAGTCTCATCCAGAAAAAAAGAGGTCATTGTTCCCCTCTACTCATCTCTCATTAGACCCATTATAGAGTACAACGCCCCTTTTGGTATGTACCTCACAAGACATCTACAACAACTGGAAAGACCACAGAAATACCTCACAAAGAGGATTAATGGCCTCAAACAGATGCCCTATGCAGACCGTCTCAAAAAAACTACAGCTTTACTCCATCGCAAATCGCCTACTCAGGGGCGATCTCTGCCTAACATACAAAGCTATGTCAAACCCAGAGCTGTTGGACATGCTCCACTTAAAGAAATCCCAATCCCTCCGAGCTACGTGCTCTAGGGACCTAACCCTTGTCATCACAATAAACAGAACATGCTGGAGGGATAGATTCCTGTCCCAGAGACTTCCCATACTCTGGAACAGACTACCTATCTATGTCAAACATAGCTCCTCATTAGCACTCTTCAAGAAAAATCTTGATGATTGGATGGGAAATGGGAAATTCACCCCGGGGATCACTTTTGTGACTCTGCTCGACAGGGGCACAGGAAAATAAATTTCTTGGGTGGTGAAAGCCAGGGTACATTTTTTAGCTAGGCGTGTATGGGCCCTAGGGCCGATAGCCTAGTACCTACCTATGAACCTATGAACCTATATCTTTTATACACTGAATGATTATATTATGATAAAGGCTAATTATATCAGGGATTTGGGAGTTATTGTTGATATGAGCTTAAGTTTTGAGGTAAATCTCAGGGGGAAACTAAGAAAATGCTATGGTCTAATTAATAATATTATGAGATGTTTTTCAAGCATGAAAGAGGTTGCACCGATTCCACTATTTAAGTGGTTTGTTAGACTGATAATGGAATATTGTGGTTTAATTTGCATATATAATTCCTCTCATATCCAGAAACTTGAAAGGTTATAAATAACCCTTACCAGAGAGGTTGTTGGTCTGTGACACCATACTCAAAGAAAAAAGCTTAAATACTTGTCAGTTTTTTCTATTGGATACAGGATGTTTACAAGAGATTTAATATTCATATAAGTGTTATAGAAGGGAAACATATGTATCTGTATTGGGTATTCATTTTCTGCATCAGAAAGTTTCTACAAGGAACCATAATTTGTTTGTTTCTTCTTCTCAATCAAGAATTGTAATACAGAGTTAATTTTTTCATACCAGGGCTGGCAAACTCTGAAAAGCTGGAAATATATTGAAGGTTTTAAAATAACGGTAAATAATGGTTTGATAGTAGTGCTTACAAAAGAATGAGGCCCTAGAAAAATTGGGAAATAAAACGTGAGGCAGGAGACCAAATGGAAAAATAGTTCAAGGCAGGAAAGTTATAAAGAACAATGACTTGCATGAATTGAAAGCTGAACCTCTGTTTTTTGTTAGTAAATTTTCTCCTTTTTCTGGGGCACTCAGAAAGTTGATCAATGATCTTTGGCCTATCATTTGTGGTGATGAAGTAGTAGGTAATTTGTTCCCTGAGAAGGTTGTTTTTTCATATGGGAGGTTCAACAATTTGAGAGAATTATTAAAGATGAGAAATAAAACTGAGGTAGTAGAAAGGAAGGGTGTATTTCCTTGGGGGTTGCAAAGTGTGTGGAAAAATAAAAAATGTGGATGGATGGACCATCAATGGGAAGAAATTATTTGCAAAATATGAGTTTAATTGTAATTCATGTGGTGTGGTCTACATCATTGGACGTGGATGCACACCATGCAAATGGTATGTGGGACAGACAAAGAGAAAGGTGAAACTCAGACTTTTAGAACATCTAGGAGATGTTAGAAATAAGAGACTGGATAGTCCAGTGGGACAGCACTTTTGCAGCACATATGGAGGTCATATAGATAGTTTTTTCTTTAGTGTACTGGCAAAGCCATATGATGAACTAAATTTGGGGGGGGGGCGATGAATTTAAAAGGAAATTAGTTCAGTTGGAATCAAAATTAATAGTTTATTTTGGCACTTTGTTCCCGAAAGGTTTAAATTTAGAAATAGAGTGGGGTATTTAGTATTTATTTGCTATTTAGGGAATGACTAGGATTTCATTGCACAATATTCTACATATAGATTAATGAAATAAAATATTAAGGAGAATTAGTACAGCATATCTATAAACACAAACATGTTGAAAAAAGAAAATATTCAAGTCATTATTTAGCATAATAGGGCTTAGGGTGGTTGTAATCTATTTTATATGAAATGTGTATGTCTTTATCAGTGTTTAATATAAATAAGTAAATTGATTAAATTATTAAATAAATTAATTTGTTATAAGATTTTTGGTAATGCACTATGAGAGATGTATATATTTTTTTATGCATTAACATGGCTTATAGTTCACTTTTATTATTTTGTTAATAGTGAAGTGTGAATGTATATTGTTTGGGGGGCACATCTCTGTTTTATAATGAAGTATGTTTATACAAAGTTAATTAATGTTTTCTAATTGATTAATGAATTTATTGGTTGAATTGAGTATGGTGATGGAGTATAAAAAGCTGCCTGATTTGTATGTATTCATTCCATTGAAGGCCGGTGGGGCCGAGGTACCAGAATGTGTTAATAAAGACAATTTGGCAGCGACAGCAGTGCTCTATGTGTGTGTTTTTTAGGAGTATTCCTGTTTTTCCAGTTTGGAGCTAGTAGTTTTTGTATTCACATTATTCATTTTCTGCATCAGAAAGTTTCTACAAGGGACCATAATTTGTTTGTTTCTTCTTCGCAATCAAGAATTGTAATGCAGAGTTAATTTTTTCATACCAGGGCTGGAAAACTCTGAAAAGCTGGAAATATATTGAAGGTTTTAAAATAGTGGTAAATAATGGTTTGGTAGTAGTGCTTACAAGCAAGGATTATCACTTAGTGATCTCTTAACTGGATATCATGCTCTGAGTTGTGATATTCCTAATATTGAAAATTGAACATTGAGCATTACCATGCAGTAGGAATTCATCTCCTTCATTCAGTTCCTCTGCCGGCCAGACAGAATGTTTTATGAAATACCAGCCTCCAATATTCAATAAATGATGACCCCATGTAGGATGGAAAGAAAGAAGCATTAAACATGCCTTAATATAGGAGTCATTCCTGAGACATAAATCTTAAGATGTGATGATCAATATGATGAGTCATATTCCTCACCAAATTATCACACGATTTCATAAATACAGTACAATGAGCATCGAAGAAGCAACAAAATGTCACAGACGAAATCTGCATCATGTTTTATTTATATTTTTTGTAAAGAAACTCTAAGGAGGAAAATACACACTGGGGCAACGGATTGCTGCACTTAGGGTGTCACTGTCTTGCAGCCTATTTGTTTGTTATTGTCCTGTTGCTGGCCTTTCCTCTTAGCATGTTAATTCTATTTCCACTGCTGTCTACATCTATTTCCTGAATGCTGTCTAGGCCTTTAACCAGTTCCAGCTGGTTTCTCACCCCATCCCATTTGCTGCCCACTTTCCATTTCCTGTGCAGCAGCAGTCTTCACCAAACATGAAATCCCTCTAATGATGCTTATACCCAACCTTCACAAGATGTTTGCTTTGTAATTTGCATTCTGTAATCTGTTTAAAAATTTGTAATCTGTAATCTGTTTAAAGATTTGTGATCTGCAATCTGTAACCTGTTTAAAGCTTTGTAATCTGTATTCTGTAATCTGTTTAAAGATTTGTGATCTGCAATCTGTAACCTGTTTAAAGCTTTATAATCTGCATTCTGTAATCAGTTTAAAGATTTGTAATCTGCATTCTGTAATCTGTTTAAAGATCTGAGCTGTAATGAACTGCTTCCTGTAGTGAAGGGTATAGGATTTAATTGTCTCCAGTTCCATTTGCCTATGGTGTGACTCTGAGCAAGTTATTTGACAAGGCAGCGCTCTTGGGTCACCCTGGAAAAAGACACTTGTGTCCACTGGGTTTACCAGGTTTACAAATGCATAAAAAATGCTGACTGCTCAGTGTTCCACAAAATATTTTTTTCCAGATATGTCTGGAAACAATTGCTTGCTCAAGCTTTTGTTTCTGGTCTCTAAGCTATTTTTTGGCAAATCAGCCATATGATAAGGGCTCTGCATCCAGATGGCTTAAAGGAAGATCTAACACATTTCAAAACATGCATCCTAGCAGAGGAGCAGGAATGCAACAGAGACAGGTAAACAGAAATGAATTTTCAGGCAGAAATGTAGTTAACAGCATGGGAGGGGGGGGGGTGGTATACTTTAAAGTGAAACTGGGATTTCAAACATTACAGAACAAAAGTGACTAGCTGTCATTTTTTCCCAGAACATAAGGTTCTTGCTCTAAACCACTTTAGATTAAGCAAGCAGTGATGACCACAGAGTTTCATACATACCAAGAATGTGTTCTAACAGCAATTCAGTTGTGAGGTTAAAATACTTTTTTTAATTTAACTATGAATTATCTGCCCCTGGAACTGGATCAAACATGTTTGCTTTTGCTTGCTGGATCATTCTGGCACCTACATTTACAAGGATAATCTTACTATTTTTACAACTCCTGACTTTTAGCAGTGATGTTAAAACAGGCTTTCCTTGATTGTTGAATGAATTTTCCTTTGATTCTAGGATAATACAATGTTTCATGCAGAGTAAATATTGCATAATTTCTTTTAGCTTTCATTTGTAAAGAATGACATTAATGGCCCAGAAACTCAGAAGGAGACAGTGAAAAGGAAGGTGCAGCACATACCCGTGCACCTCTGTTCACTAGCACTAGTGCAATGTCACAGAGGTGCAGCACATACCCGTGCACCTCTGTTCACTAGCACTAGTGCAATGTCACAGAGGTGCAGCACATACCCATGCACCTCTGTTCACTAGCACTAGTGCAATGTCACAGAGGTGCAGCACATACCCGTGCACCTCTGTTCACTAGCACTAGTGCAATGTCACAGAGGTGCAGCACATACCCGTGCACCTCTGTTGACTAGCACTAGTGCAATGTCACAGAGGTGCAGCACATACCCGTGCACCTCTGTTCACTAGCACTAGTGCAATGTCACAGAGGTGCAGCACATACCCGTACTGTTGACTAGCACTAGTGCAATGTCACAGATACTTGTATTCAAGTTTAGCCCTGTGACACTTTCGTTGCACTATCTTGATTCTGTTATGCTTCCTAAACTCCATGAGGTTCTCACTTGGTCATTTCTGCAGAAAGACCATTTGTCCCATGGATCTGTTAATTATTTTTGTTATCTTTTCGATTATATTTTATCTTATTTACATTAAAAAACTTCTATTTCCTAACTTGCAATAAACATCACAATTTACTCTAATGATGTAATGTTTGTTTACACATATCCCATGTATGGTTACACAAACGGGAAACTGTAAAGTTAATTATTTTCAGTAATATTTTATTTAGGTTCAAGGCACTTTAGCATAATACTGCCATTCATGCAGATATAAACTTTGATGATGGGTAAGAGTCCCATGACTCATCCAGTGTCCTACGTTTCACTGCTCGTTGGCTAAGCTGTCAGCTCCAGGTAACCAATATCCAACCATCATGTAACCCATACTGTAATGATTTACCATACATCATGGGGTACTTTGTGCCTACTTTCAAAGTAGATTCTTTTAGCATTCTGAGTGTTGCATTCAGTACTTCTAGATACCAGAAACCTTCCTCTGTGTATTATTTTTACAGTGTTAAGTCCTAAATTTTTATTTTTGCTTTTTCACTGCAGATACACTTTCTGAGCAGCACAGGACAGATGTTATAAAGTAAACAGTGAAAGGGCATCAGATCAACACTTTGGTTATGTGGCAGTGGTTACATGTTGACACCCCATTTTCTGAGGGTGTAGGTATAGGAAGAGCGTCAGCGGACCTAGACCCTGCGTATGTCACATGACTTCCAGTGCAGGTCCTCTATGCAACACTAAGAGGAAGTTCTGAAAGCTGCACAATCTACTGGCGGCTTGTTAAGTTAGGACTTGGTTGCCTGGTGGGCTTCTGCATTTCAGGAACACCAGACACCAGATAGTGGACCATTTTTTTGCTTTTCCAGCAAAGAGCTGGGGCAGGAGGGAGGAGGCAAGTACGTAAGTAGTTAGTGTGTCAGTACAAGCAGCCAAGGAGCACTTTTTTTTTGCTCTTCAAATGAAGAGCTGTGAGGCAAAAAGCCAGTACAGAGATCAGCCCTGGGTGTTACAAAAGCCAGCAATGTCTAAGTTTATTAGCATATTCCTATTTACACAGTTAGTGAAGTCTTGTGGGAGGTTGTTTTGGAGTTTGCAATGTTTTTTACTGGATTGCAGTGTACACAACTAGCTTGAGATCAGTGAATTCTATCGGAAGATATTCGATAAAGAGGGAGAACGGTATTTTATGTTACAGAATACCTGTGTTTAAGAGGTCACCTGGGGAGTGAAAATTACTGCCGCATACCTGGAATATTCTATTGTGTAAATAACTCTCAAATCAGTTAACACTACTGCTACCAAAGTTAAGTTTGGCTAGTTTGCTAATAAGGACGTTGTGGTTCACAGTTTCAAAGGTTCTGGTCATATCTATGAAGAAGTCTGCAAGAATTTTGCCTTCTTTTACATTACTATAGATGGAATCTGTGGGCACTGTGAGTCTGATGACGATGCTAAATGAGATATGGAATCAATGTTATACATCACAAAGTAGTCCATAGTTGTTTATGTGCTGTAATATTTGAATGCATAAATGTTTTTCAAATATTTTTGTAAAAGGGAAAAGTAGTATACGTACTTTGGACAGAGAAATGATGAAAGTGTATTTGAAGGCATTAGGAATGGAGGTAATGGTTAAAGAAATGTTGAAGATGTGGGTATGGGGGTTAGCTATATTGTTTTCTGCCAATAAGAAGGATGGGTGTAGTTTGGAGAAATCAGCTCTGGATTTATTAAGTTTTAGTAGAAGTGATTTGGTTTATTTGGTTGCAATTTGGGAGAAGTGGGAAGTTGCAGCACAGCTGGCTAGATGGTACAATGTGACGCTGGAGTGGCATTCTGTTGTCCTGATAGGATAGCAAGATTGGGGAAGGAATTGACTACATGGTTTGCATAATTTTTTGCAAAGTCAACATCAGTTTAAGGTGGTTCATTTTGGCTAGTTGGAATTTAATTAAGTTTCTTGTTAGCTGCCTTATTTCCTTCCAAAACTTTAGTACGGACACATTTTGCTCCTGCTTTTGTCTTAGATAAGTAGCTTTAGCTATATTGGTCACAATTCTCACTTCTTTTCTTACGGTTAGAAGGGTTTCATAGCATTGTGTGTGTGTCTAAGGAGTATTTTTTCCAGTTCTTCCAAGAAGTATCATTGTATAATTTCATTTTTGATCTCTTCTGTAAGCCAAGACAGGGCAGTGCTCTAAGTCTCCGTTTATTTAAGGGGATTACTAAATGTTCTATTGGTGTCATGACTGGTTAGGGGGATGAGTAAATCTTGTATCGGTATTGTGATTGGTTAGGAGAATGAGTGAATCTTGCATTGGTGTTGTGACTGGTTAGGGAGACAAGTAAATCTTGTACTGGTGTTGTGATTGATTAGGGGGATGAGTAAATCTTGTATTGGTGTTGTAATTGATCAGAGAGATGAGTAAATCTTGTATTGGTGTTGTGACTGGTTAGGGGGAAGAGTAAATTTTGTATTGGTGTTGTGATTGGTTAGGGGGATGAGTAAATATTGTATTGGTGTTGTGACTGGTTAGGGGATGAGTAAACATTGTATTGGTGTTGTGATTGGTTAGAGGGATGAGTAAATATTGTATTGGTTTTGTGATTGGTTAGGGGGATGAGTAAATTTTGTATTGGTGTTGTGATTGGTTAGGGGGATAAGTAAATCTTGTATTGGTGTTGTGATTGGTTAGGGGATGAGTAAATCTTGTATTGGTGTTGTGATTGGTTAGGGGGATGAGTAAATCTTGTATTGGTGTTGTGATTGGTTAGTGGATGAGTAAATCTTGTACTGGTATTGTTATTGTACTTAAGCATAGGTCTAAAGCAGTTGAAGGACTGATCAAATTATATAGTAGTGTGCAGTCAACAGAGCCAAAGACTGTACTGAGTTGGGGGAGCTTGATGATTGGGAAAAAGAAACATCTTTTAATTATTTGAAATGACTTTCTTATAGTTCAGAAAGACCAATAGGATTTTACTGGTGAGTGATCACTTATGGTATTAGGGAGTATTTCAGTCTGGAGTCATCTTTGTTGTAGATAAGTTAGAATCAGATCAAATGTTGAGCTACTGCCTGTATTTTTCTTTCTTCTAGAGAATGATTTTATTAGTTGTGCAAGGTTAAGCTGCTGTAACATTTTGTTTAGGTGCATTACTTCTTTTCCTGTGGCATGGACATTGAACTCTCCCAGTATGATGGTATTTGTATTAGTACCATTTCGTAACATGTTTTGTAAATTAGTGAGGACCAGTGACAATGAAATTGGTGAGGGATATATACAGAACCTATGAGCTTGCCTTCTTATTGTGATTTGTAATAGACTCCATCTTGAGTCTTTATTATCTTTAGTTAAGGACTGAGATACCTTACTTATGTTTATGGGAATATTTATTTTGATTAAAAGGGATGCTTTGCCACCTGTTCTTCGTCCAGGCCTTTTATCATTGTACTAATTATCTGCTATAAAATAGCTGATGGACAGATGTCTTCTTTAAGCCAGGTTATTAACCAGGGTGTTAGTTCATTTATTATTTAGACTACATGCATTTAAAGTTGAATTTTAAGGTCTTTATTTTTAGTAGATTAGTTCTAATGTTGTGGGTATGAGGGTGTTGTTGGGATGGTCCTGGTGTAGTTTATATGTCACTTGATTTAAAAGGAGGCAATATAGTTTGTAGAGTATAAAACCATTTACTATGAGTATTTGTTGACGTTTGTAAAATAAAGGTTTACATAAGGAGGTGTTTATGGAAAATACATGTTAATTTGGTATCGGATTTCAATAAAAGAGATTGTATAGCTATATGAAAAAAGTGTTTGGTTATAGAGAAATTCACTTTTGGGTTATGATGTAGAGAGATGTCATTTGTAGTAAATAAACATCCCTGCTAGAAATAATGTAGTAGAAATAATTGTGATCAGTACTCTTACATGTGCAAGTGATATTAGGAGCATTAATTCTGTCAATGTAACAATTATTCAAATTGGTAAAGCGAGATCTCTGGCTTACAAACTCATGCTAACAAATACCCTTTTCCACAAGTGGTATTAGAGGTAAGTAAGAAAGAATGATTCCTTCCAAACGTTTGCCTAGATTTTATGTCAGCCTGATTCGGTCAGTACATTTGTATAGTTGTAGAACTCTGGCTTGTTCCTGAGAAATAAGCACATCGAAGGGTTTTAGTTATCTATGAAACAAATACAATAGGATTGGGGTCTAACCTCTATATAATCATAATAATAATATACCTGGGATCAAATCTGGTCTGATTATATACCTCTGAAACACAACACAATAAATCTGGTCAAAGCCAAGAATAATAGGGGACAAGGGCCCAAAAAATAGGGACAGATTTTAAATATTGCGCTTATAAACTTACAAAGTTGCTAGAATAACAGGTTTTTGTGTTAGCGTGCATTTTCTGAAGGATATGAAGTCTGAAACTACAATATCTGTCATTATTTAGAGACTTAATTCCATGTGATTTGCCAGGAAAACACAAATTTCATGAGGAACAAACCAAAAATGTGATACAAAAATCTGGACAGTTGAGAGATATGTGTCCAATGCAGGCACTGATTTTATTCTTGTCAAAGCAAGTCAGAATTTTTTATTTTAATCTGTGGTATAGGTATTAAGAGTAAGCCGGTATTCAGTATGGAAATGTATGTAAGACGTAAGGATGACTAAAGGCTTTTACTACCTTCTTGAGGTCATAAATGAATTTGCTCTCCACCTTAAGTGATATTTCATTTATTACTTATTTCCCTAATTTAGAGAAACACAAAATAACTGTTAATTACATTTTCGTTAAGAAATACTCAGAATGATTTCAGTCTTCTAATGTTTTCTTACTTTAATAGATGTAACCTTAAATACTGGAAAATTTGCAACTGCGATGTCCTTTTTTCCTATGTAATTTGGCAATGAATTTATTAAATCAAACTTGTTTAAAGTTATTAATTACATCCCTGCTCACTGTTTGGAATACATTTGTGAATAATATGATAAATTCTAATATAGGATGGCACCAGAATATAATGTAATCATGAGTTTTGCAAGTAAGAAAAATAAAATCTGATTTAGATAGGAAATAATAAATCTCAAAACTCCTTGCACTGCCATTACAGCATTTTCCACTGTGCACCATATAGCTCTGCTACTTAGATAGTCTAACCGCAAGATGGCTATATCTCAGGGAAAGGAGAATTACTCCAAGGCGCTGCAATCCTGAGCTACGTCTCAGAGTAAGGAAAATTACTCTCAGGTACTGCAACCTTGAGCGCGCACACACACACACACACACACACACACACATATATATATATATATATATATATATATATATATATATATATTAGTTTTCGTTTTTGAATGACTATTTGCAGTGTTTGGAGAATCAGAGTTGCAGCCCTTTATGCTTTCAACAGGAACACATAAAGAAAACTGACCAACTTAAATCAAAAGCACTGGAACAGAATTGTTCCTTCCAGTTGCAGTGAACAGTGCCTCAACTATTTTATCAGTCTTCTTGGTAGAACTTTCTGGTAATGGCAATACAACTTTTATGTTTAACTGTTCCCTCAAAGAAACACTTAATGCAGTCATGATCTAAAGTGCTTAGGAGCTAAAAATGTTCTTTAACCAGAGGTTTAAATGAGGGCTGAGCAACAACATTTTCTAAAGTGATAGCACTCCGTTTTTGCTTTCTTGCCATCTGATTGTACTCTGATGTTGAAATACTGTGCAGGAACTATGGCTGTATGCTGTCCCAAGCTTTCCTAAACTCAGACACTGTTACCATCCTTTCTGTTACTTCATAAAGGCTGCTCTAGTAATTCAGAACCCTTTCTGAAAAATAATGCTACTTTACATCTCCCTTGAATTAGCCACTTGATTTCTTTAAGATAAGTTCTGTTATTCTCATAGATCTCTTTATTTGAAAGAGGACACCAATGTGAACATATGAATTCCTGTGATGTAATTTACTACTATGACCCATCTCTGTCTTCTTGTCTCAAGACTACTATGCTACATTCTTTCAGCACCTCTGTCTCTCTTTATATAGAGATACACATATATGTGTTTACAAGTGTGTGTATGTGTCTGTGTGGGTGGGGGTATCTGCTTTCCAGATGCATTATTTTGCTTTCTTTCTCACTGAATTCAAGCTAACATATTATACAATTCCCTCAGACTTGTTAAGTTCCTTTATGTCATTTCTACCCATTCCTTTATGTCCGCCATCTTCCATAACTTTGTGCCACCAACAAGAAGCCATATATTCTCTTTCTGGACAACTACAAGGTCATTTGTTGTTGTTCTTCTTTCGGCTTTTCCTGGGTAGGGGTCGCCACAGAGGAACTCCAGTCCGCTAATGATTGGCAGTAGATTTTTATGGTGCTGAGGTGCCAGCCCGATGCACAACAGTCAACAAAGGCATGCCCATTCACACATGTCTTTTGAATGCCACTCAACCACGGGGAGGACATGCAGACTCCACACAGAAGGCACTCCAGCCAAGAATTGAACAGAAGAACCTCTTGCTCTGAGGCAACAACACTACCACTGCACCACCACGGCTATCTACAAGGCCATTTGTAAAATGCTAAAAAGGATTGTCTCCAGTACTGAACCACAAGTTAATCCACTGTCACCATCCTTTTATATGTATGAATTCTACTTACTATCTCTCTCAGTTCTATTGTGTTTCATGTGTTTACAGTTTTTGTGTACCAGGTAAAGTTTTCTGTTAGGACTACCTGGATTCTGTTAGGCAGTGTAGTCTTACTTTTGGCATATAGTCTCTGGTAAGAATTTAGCAGGGAAAATAGTGAGTCAGTTTGTTTATTTTATATTTGCTAACCAGGAAGGTAGGAGGGTCAAGATAACTCTTTTCAGCTATAACCTGGGTCATACTGTGGCAGTTGACAAGTTTGCAATGAGTACAGTCTTTATTACAGACAGCAAAGTTGTCAAACTCCCAATTCATTAAGTTTTCCCACCTTCTCCTGAAATCGTGCAACCCCAGAGCTTGCTTATATCAGTTGGGAGGAGTGTGGGACAATGCCTCCCATCCAGTGCTGTATTGCTGATCTGCAAAAAAAAAAAAAAAAAAAAACTACTACCTTTACGGGATCTGCAGGAGCATATTTGGTGAAACAGGTTGTTGATGAGTTTGGCCTCTATATTAAAAGATGAAATCCTTTTACAGCGATTCAGTTGCAGCACAGAGATATGAAACTACAACAGCATTGTCATTAGTCACATAGTGGAATATAAATATAAAAGTAGTATTTATACATTTACAGGGATGCATTAAATATAGATGCAGTTTGTCACATCATGTTAGTTCAGAGGTATAAACTTAAGTAATGTAGCTTCTGATGTAGTATATTCATCAAAGTTGTTAAAAGTTTGAGATAGATGGCTGATTAATTTATAAGTTAGAGTTGAACAGAACGCCTTATGTTTAGCACCACCACTGGATGGTATTCGATTAGCAGCTGTTTCTTTTTCACTGTCTTTTTTTCTGCCCATTTCCCATGTACTTTTTAGTATCAGTGCTAGTCCTCTCTTTTTTCCTCATTTACATACGTGTATAATGATTCTTCTCCATTCTTGATATAGTGCTGCACCAGAAGTTACAAAGGCCCACCTACAAAATATGATGGGAGTAACTTGCCATAAACAAGCATAAGCAGATCAGTGGTTGCAAAGCTTGTCAGCATGCCTCTTGTGCCTTAACACAACATTTCCACCTAAAATATGTCATTTCTTGATGTCTTCATACCTCTTAACTTCTTTGCTCAAAAATTCTGGAAAAGGGATTCCAAGATGGCTTAATCTCAGCTCTCCCAATATGAATAAAAGGAACTAAGAGGGAAGGGCTAATAATTCTGCCAGTTATGGTAACATTCAGTTACTGGACACTGCCTGGAAGGCTGCAAAGAAGAAATTTAGACAGTCTGGAAGAAAATCAGCTAGAAAAGGTGAAGAGAAAACACTAACTGGGAAGAATCCTCCAGATGCTAAGCAAAAAGCAGTTCAAGCTCCAGCTTTGGTACAAGAGATGGCTTCCAGTAATTCAGAGGACACAATAAATTAAATGTACTTAGAACTGATTAAAATAAATGAAACACTGAAGGATTATATCAACTCAAATATCAAAAGGCTGGAAAAGCAGAAGAAACTTTAAACAGCTGTTGTTGTTGTTGTGTCTTTCAGCTTATCCCGGTTAGGGGTCGCCACAGCAGAACTCCGGTCCGCTAATGTTTGGTAGTGGGTTTTTACGTGCCGAGTTACCAGCCCTGATGCACAACCTTCAACGAAGGCACACCCATTCACGCATGAAACTTTAAACAGCTATTCATAATAAATGATAAAACTGCAAAAATCAGAGGTTGAAATAAAGAAAATGCCGTCTGAGTATGAGACTGCTCAAGAGGAGCTATTTCAAAAAATGGTAGCATTAGAGGACAGAGTACATAGGGAAAATCTGAGATTTTCTGCTGTACCAGAGAAACTGAAGGAAAGTACAGTTGTGTAAGAACATACCATAATGGTAGGTGCCCTTTCTTCACTGTTGCAGTATTCTTTACAATAGTGATCCCCAGCCCAGGGTGGACTGGCATCTGGCCAGTATACCAAAGCCTTTAGGTTGCTTAAGGTATGCCTTATGTCACACATATGCTAACTGCGTACAGTGTAGGGTATAAAGGTGGCCTCTGGACATACCATCCTCAAAAATGAGAGAAGAACCAGGGGGATGAGAGAGGGAGAGAATACTACGACATTGAAGAGAAGGACATCTACCATTCTAGTAGGATCTTACAAAACTGTACTATGGCCTTCCATTTCATTGTTACAGTATGTTTTACAATAGGGAGGAATGACCAGCAGAGTTCTCTAGGAACCCATGAAGAATGGCCCTAGTAAAGCCAGCTCTATCTCTGGATATCACATCCAACTTATAGTGTTTGGTAAATGTATAGACAGAAGTCCAGGTAGCTGCCTCAAGAATAGAGGTGATATCCACACCCTTGAAAAAGGCACCAGAACAAGCCACAGCCTTACTAGAATAAGCTTTATCAGAAGAAGAAGAAAGGCTCTTGCCATGAAAGGAATAACAAAAAGAAATGGCTTTAGAAATCCAAGAAGAAATTATTTGCTTAGAAACAGACAATCTTAAGGATCTAGGATGAAAGGAAATAAAGCACTGATCAGATTTATGAAAAGTTTTAGTCTTATCCAAATAAAATCTGAGTTGTCTATGCACATCCAAAGTGAGAGCACATTTCCACTAGCAGATTGTGGAGAAGGGAAAAAAGTGGGCAAATGAATAGACTGATTAAGAGACAACTCATTCACCATTTGGGGCATAAAAGAAGAATTAATATGAAGGGACACCCTGTTCTTATGGAACACCAGAAGAGGAAGACAAGCCATAAGGGATTGAAGCTCAGACACCCATCTGGCAGAAGTAAGGGCTAGCAAAAGTACAGTCTTCCAAGAACAATGCTGTAAGGCAGCTGAAGCTGCAGGCTCAAAATGGGCCTGGGTCAATTTTTCCAAAGGAAAATTAAGATTCCAGGGAGGAGGAACAGGCTTCCTGGGAGGCATAAAATGAGGACACCTTTAAGAAACTGTTTAGCCTCAAATCTAGAAGCTAAAAGAGGTGATAAAGGCAGACAAGCAGAAATAACTGATAAGTGGACCTTAACAGAAGAATAAACCAACCCAGCATTCCACAGTTCACACAGATAAGATAGAACCACAGGAACATCCACAAAAAGTGAACCCAACTTATGAGAAAGACGCCAAACAGAAAACTTCTTCCATTTTGATAAGTAGGATTTCCTACTTATGGGCTTCCTGACCTCCTGCAGGACTCTAAGCATGTTCTCAGAAAAAAAAGGTGTCTGTATGGAATCAAGATCCTATCATCCACAGTGTCAGTTGAAAAGTGGACAGGTGGAGATGGATGAGAGGTCCCTTGTCTTGTGTGAGTAGGTCCATTCTGTGAGGTAACTTGTGATGACTGCCCTTGGCTAAATGCAGAAGAAGAGGGAACCAATGTTGTCTTGGCCAAAAGGGAGATTTTGGGAGAATCCTGCTGAATTCTGAACAGGACGTTTGGAATGAGAGGAAGGGGAGGGAAGGCATAAAAAAACATCTCCTTCCAGGAAAAAGAGAGGGCATCCACCTTACAGACCAGAGGACCTGGGACTCTGGCACAAAAAAGAAAAAGTTGTCTGCTCAGTAGAGAGGCAAAAAGATCCACTTGAGGAATACCCCACTGGTGGACAATGTCCAGAAACTCATCACTGTGAAGCATTGACTCATGGGACTGAGTTATGAACCTGCTCAGAGAGTCTGCCATGATGTTCTGACCTGATGGAATGTAAACTGCCTGAAGTGCCACACAATACTGGATAGATAGTTCCCACACTAGAAGTGTAAAACAGCATAGGAGATAAGACCTTGTTACCCCCTTGCCTGTTCACATACCACATCACTATGGTATTGTCTGTAAACACCTTGATAGGCCTGAGGAGAATGGAGAGTGAAATGTCTGAAGAGTCAGCAGAAGAGCTATCATCTCTTTGACACTGATGTGATCTTTCCTTAGTTGAGGCCAGTAAGGACCCTGCACCTTTAGAGAGCCAAAGGATGCTCCCCATCCCATGGCTGAAGTGTCTGTGAACAGTTCCTGGAAGGGATGAGGGGGATGAACTGAGACTCCCGGACTGAGAGCCAACTGCTGAATCTGCCACTGAAGTTCCACCTTGAGGCATGGAAGAAGAGGGAATGGGAATGCCGAAGCCAAACTGACTTTAGAAAAAAACGGAGGTTTTCTCATGTGGAGTTTGGGAAAAGGGAGCATAGGAATGCTGGAGGCCATATAACCTAGAGCTCTCAGAAACACCCTGGCTGTTATTGAGGCCAGATGAAGAAGGGATTGAAACAAGGAAATGAGAGTTAATGCCTTGGAAGGAGGCAGGGATGCCAGCATTGGAACAGTCTGGATCCTGCACCCCAGAAATACATGATCCTGTGGAGCAGTCAGAAAGAACTTTTGGAAATTGATAGCGAACCTCAGGCTTTGCAAGAGAGAAATGGCAAAGTGAACATGCTGAAGATGCTACAGTAGAATCTCTGGAGAGGATGCCTGAAAAGGAGATTGTCTAAGTAAGGAAAGACCTGTATTCCCCTTAGCCCGCAAAAAGTAATTACTGATGTGAGGCATTTTGTGAATACCCTTGAGGCAGTAAAAAGTCCAAAGGGCAAAGCAAAGAACTGAAAATGCTAGGAACTAACAGGGAAATTTAAAAACTTCCTGAAAAGGAGATGAATAGGGATGTGAAGATAAGCATCCAGAAGATCCAAAGGCACTAGAAAAGCCTGAGAAAGAAGCAAAGGGAACAAAGTCTGAAGGGAAAACATCCAAAAAGAAGGGACCTTCAGAAAGGTGTTTACTTGAGAGATATCCAGAATGGACCTCCAAGCGCCTTCTTTTCTTGGGAGCAAGAACATTCTGGAGTAAAACCCCTCTCCCCTTTAAGAAACTGGAACTGCCTCAATAGCTCACTGGGACAAAAAATCCTGAAGTACTCCTGGAAAAAGTGCCAACTGTTCCTGATGTGGCTGAGGAATGTCCATGAAAAGGGGAAGAGATTTCCAGACCTTGTAGTACCATAGGCAGATAATGGACAGAACCCAGGAATCCTGAGTAATCTTTAACCAAACTGGAAGGGATAGGTAAAGATGAAGAGAAAGAGGAATATGGCAAGAAGAACAGGATAGTCAGGCAGCACCCGGCTTGTCAGGAAAAGGTAATTTCTGTGTCATTGGAGTTTGGGTAGCTTTAGCAGGAGGAACCCTTTTACCCTCCCTCCATTTTACCCTTCAGAGGAAGATGAGACTGCCTAAGAACAAAGGCCAACTTATTGGGGTAATTCCTTTGACACTTAGGCACAGGAGAGACAAAATCATCTTAAGTTTCTGTAAAGCCTTGCTCTTATCCTGAACAGTCTTAAATCAGCATCAGCTGCACCAAATAATTGTTTGTTATCCAGAGGGGCATCCATTAACTTTGCCTTAATATCATCAGGCAAAGGTTGAAGTCAAAGCCAGGAATATCTCCTCAACACAGATCCAAATGTAGCAGCTCTGGAAGAAGCATCTGCTGCATCATAACTGCATGTAATAGAATGGTGAGTCACCTGGGAAGAAGTCCCTAACAAGGAGAGAGCGGATAGGACAGAAATTACCTGACAGGCCTGAGAAAGAAGAGCCAAAATATATCTTGACACGCCATAAAAGCAAGGGTAGCCGACATATAAACCTTCTTACCTAGTCTTTCCATAGTTCTGCTGTATTTATCAGAAGGCAGCAACTTCATAGAAGGCAGTGACTGAGATGGCTTGTTAGATGCCACAGACACCACAGAGGGGTCAGCAGAAGGACATTTACTGAAAAAATTGTAATCATTAGGCACCCTGTAAAACCTATCAATTTTTGGGGGGACAGGGGGCTGGGAATCTGGAGTCTGAGATGCAGTAGAAAAGACATCCAACAAGGCAGCCAAAACAGGAGAAACAGCAGAAGGTCTAGGAGAGTCAATTTGGAGAAGCTCATAAAACCTTTTCTGAGCCTCAGAAACTTGGGCACAATCTTCCTTAAAAAATAAATTCCATTAATTTGGAAATTGTGCCCCCAAAGGAAATCTCTTCAAAAGGACTGTCCGTAGTAGTGGACTCCTCTTCCTCAGAGCCATAGTCTAAGGGAGAAGGAATCTAAGATGAATAAGCAACGGATTCCTAATCTGAAACCCTCCTCCTTAGATGAATCCTGTTTCCTAGGCCTTTTGAGGGGTGTAGAGGACCAAGGCAGAGCAGAAACTCCTTGGGGAGGCTTTAAAACCATAAGAGCATTAAACCTCCTTGAGTGAAATGCTGCCATTCACTCTGAGGGTCTTTAGAAGCAGAAGAAACAGGTTTTGTTTTTTTTTGTTTCTTTTTCAATGGGACATCCACCTTACAAACTTTAGAAGCCTCAGATCCGGGATGACATTCTACAATGCTAGTCAGTACTTCCTCTCTAACCAAAATATGAGGAGCACTCCTAGGCCCTTCAGTAATAGTCAGCTGCAGTTCCCCCTGAACATCCTAACTGGATGTCTGCAAGGCCTCCAAGGATGTACATGAGGTTGGATCCATGCTGGCCTTCAAAGCAGTCGTGGCAGAGAAATCCAACAACTGAGCCAGGTGATCCTCTGGGCTTTCACTATCCTCAGGAGAGATGTCTGGCAGAGGTGGTACAGTGGAAGAATTGGACCCAGGTTTCTTGAACTTCTTTGCAGACAGCTGACCCTCAGAGCAGGAAGTTCCTTCCATTGTGTCGTTTGCTAAAAGCTTAAGACATTGGTTCTATAATTATAGATGCAAAGAAGAAAGCTGACTATGCAGAGTCTTTGGGACAAAAGCCTGACAAATGGAACAGGACATATGGTTGTGGGAAGCACTGAGACAAAATAAACACTGTTCTTGACAATATTTATGAGGAATCTATGCCCTGCACAGGCATTTACCCTTTCTGGAAGACATGAACCCCACAAACAACACAATAAAAGGAAAAATATAAGAGCAAAAACTCCAATGGGGCTCTTATCTGAAAATGTCTTGGTGAACCAGCAAACAAAGTGGGCTTTCAGACCAAAGATCAAAAAAACATGGTGTTCAGACTGGCAGCAAAGAAGTTCTAAGGATGGTGCATCCAGACATCACCTTTTTGCCCTACTTTGTATGTGGGGAGCATATGTGTGATGTATGACATACCTTAAGCAACCTAAAGGCTTTGGTATACTAGCTGGAAGTTGGGTCGCCCTCGACAGGGGATCCCTATTGCAAAGAATACTGCAAGAGAAACTGAACTGGTATTCTAAATCAGGATTTGTTAATTGAAAGGGCAGATTGTGTGTAGGGAACAAACATGGTCATGAAAAAGCAGTCAAGACCTGTACTAGTAAAGATATAATTGTACCAGCAGAAAAAGTTGATCCTGATGAAAAAGTGGCAGAAGAGCAAAGTTTTAAAAACTGCAGACAGTTAAATGGTTGTGAAAAATGATTATTCACTGTACTAAAAGCAGAATAAAAGCAAATGTATCACAGTAATCAGGGGATGTCAATAGGCAGGTGTGAGATTCAAGCTGCTGTCTTCAGAATATTTTTTTCCTGGGGGATCAAAATCATTTTTGATGCAGAACAGAATAAAGAGGAAATACAAATAGTTATCTAATAAAAAGTGAACCATCACTCAGAAGGTGACTCTGCTTCTAATTCTACTGATAAAGAAGCTCATAGAGAGACATTGCCAGTGAAATATTTTCCAGTGTTACACGGTGGTTGACTAGAGGAATCAGGAGTACCTTGGGCTTGAACAGGTGTCTGGGGTTGGGAGCTGGAGATGAACAAGAAGTAGACCTGCAACACTGAAATTAGCAAGTAAATGTGAGATGTTAAAGCATCAATCACATTTGTGCAATATGACATTAAAAGGAAAAGTGTCTGAGAATGACTGGACTGCTGCTGATGTTAAACATGTGGGGGACTGAGAAGCACATACCCCACTTCATGTATTAATGTTTGGAAGGACACTAAAAGGGAAAGAAAAAGAATTCTGGACAAAGCCAAAAATATTGAGGAGGGGGGCAGAAGCCCAAAATCAGAGACAATCTTTATACTACTCTAATTCACTTAAAAGGTTAATGGAACAGCATGCATTTCTGTATAATAAGAATTAGGAATGTCTAATATCTGACAGTATTGACCAACTGTAATCCTCAGTGATTACCAGAAAAGGAGGTACAGGGCAACAATATGAGCTAAGATCGGGGCAGTTGAGAAGTATGAATGCTTTTTATTACTTACTGGATATCAGGGGCACCACCATTACCTCTTTTATCTGTTTAAAAAGTATGAAGTGCTTTATGTTGCTGGGATGAGACACAGAGAAGGTTTTTCCCCACAGGCTACACAAACCCTGCTGAAGACTTAATAATCAGAAAAAATGTTAAATGTTAGACAAAGGGGACTAATGCAATAGATTTTAACATGAATACCTTATTTTAGGGTATACAGCGCATCTTGGGTAGTAAACTAGCAAAGCAATTCAGATGGAGCAGAAATCACTGAATTTACATCTCTGGGAGAATAGGAGCTACATTTTGCTGAGTATACCAGGTGTGAAGAGGGGTCATATCCTGGCTTAACATGGTTAAGATTTGTGTATCACAGCTGGAGAGACCGGGCTTCACTTTTGATGTTTCAGTTATTGCATGTGAGGAGTTTGATTATTCCCCCATTTCTGTGTAGGTTTTCTGTGGATGTTCCAATTTTCTTTCACCTCATAAAGCATACTGGATATTAGCTAGTCTAAACTCTCCACATATAAATTATCTTTACTTTTGTCTTTGTGGCATGAATCATTCCCAGAAATGGTATGTGAAGGCTCAGTTTACAGGATTATGAGCAGCTACGTTTTATATATTTATATCTATATTTGATGTATGTCTATCTATCTATCTATCTATCTATCTATCTATCTATCTATCTATCTGTCTATCTATCTATCTATCTATGTGTGTGCATTTATCTATATATAAATAGACAGAGATGTATGGATATATACACTGAGGCACGCACATACATTTTTGAAGTGTGAGATTCACATTATAAGTTTTCATCTATTTACAATATATTAAGATTTTATTCTATTTTTTTATGTTTTACAAATATTTTTTTATATGGTTTTATCACATGACTTGATTACATGGTAACATTTTAAGTATTTAATGCTTGTTTTGATTTTTGTTAGGCTTGAAGAAGTCCAGCTAGGCAAAAGTTCTCAACTGTTTTAAGTACTTTACCTAATAAATCATATTGGTCATCTTTGTTTTTACTGCTCCAGATAAACATATTAGAATAACATTTGTCAAACTTTCATAAGGTATACCAGCATTACAACTTCCTGTGGAATAGTAAAGCAAATGTCATAATATTTATAATCAGAATCCATGCCAAAATGTATTACAATTTGGGTACACGCTTAACAGTCGATTCCCCAGATGTTAGAGAAATAGCCATGCATTCATAGGTGGTGTGGTCAAGGTACCATAGGCACATGTAATGAGAGTGGGTGGGAGTAAGCAAGCAGTTGGTGCTAAGGACGGACTATAGAAAAAGTGAGTTGAAAACAAGGGGGCATGGGTATATAGTAGAGCAAAAATAGAAAGGTTAGCGACAGGCATTATTTACACACTTATGGGTTAGTGCAGCACGTTTTGTACAGTAATATATCCTTTATCAAGCCACATGCATATTGTATTGCCAGGTGATTTGTACCAAGTGAATAAGTAAATACTGAATATGTTCTACACAGGCTTTAGACATGCTGGATAACCAGATATCTCCTGACATGGGATCATCACCAAACAACCCCACAGCCATAAAACAGTGGCCTGTGGATCCATCCTTGACAAATAGGACCTATGTCATGGGTTAGGGCTGAGCCTGAATGTAGTGTAATGAGAAGGATGAAGCTATAGGTGAGAAAGCTTGTAAACACCCATTATGTTTTATGCTCATATATGTTTTTACACTTTAAACAACGAGATATAATGTATTTAGTTAACAAGTTTCTCAAAGCATGTCTGATGTCAGCATGATACTGACTCCTGCCCAAAGACAGGAAGTTGTTGGCGGTACACTAAAGGACAGCTACACCAAACATTTTTTAATTGAATTATTACAGTGCCATAGCTTTATGTATTAATTTGCAGCAGACATGGTAAATTTTACATATATAGATATACACATTAAAATTCTTCTAGGAGGAGACATTCACCCTAACCCTGGTCCCACTTATCACAATGAACATCAAGTCCAATCTCTTCCACACACTACAATGGTCAACCCCAAAGTCCATCAATTTAACTTATGCTGCCATAAATGTTAGAAGCACAAGAAAGAAAATTGCTGAACCACATGCCTGGATTACTCAACATAAGCCCGATATTCTTTCTGTAAATTTTAAATTTTAAATAAATGACTCTGAAGTTACTCCTTGCAGCTATAATATCCATAATGACTGTATAATGAGGAAAGGCAGTGGTATTGATTTAATATTTCCCAACTAGCACATTTCCCCTTACAATAAACCAATACTAAACTTCAGTTCAGCAGAGCTTCTTATTACTTTCCTGAAATTAAACAACTATAAACAAATATGTATCACTGTACTTTACTTCCTTCTGATGACTATACAGCTATACTAGGAGATATCCTACACTGGATATCCATAATAATTCCAGAAGAAAAAATACTACTAGTTAATCTGCATGTCACTTGGTTGGACGTAAACTCTAAATCTCCTACATCTAGTGTGAACTTATTTTGTTTCACACAACTATTTAATAGCCCCACATATTAAAGAAGACATCAAATTCCCTATTAGACTGGATCCTAGTATCAGACCCTAGCAAATACACAACCTCTGGTACAATGTCTGACTGTCTCAGTGATCATCTCACAATCTATACAACCAGACATCTGACACATCCACTTTAACAGCATGTTTATAAAACAACATGCAACCTTTCCAAGCTTAACCCGGAAATGTTCTTTACTACCTTATCATCTATAAACTGAAACTTCCTGAAATCCTCTTCTTAGATGATGCTGTAAATTAATTCACTACAACATTACTGTATATCCTTGCACCTCATAGAAGGAAGAGACTAAAATCAAATAATACAATTTAGCTATCCAAAAGAGTAGACTGCTAATGCAGAAAAGAGAAAAAGCATGGAAAGAATTGCAAAAATATAAAATACCACAATATCTTGAAAACTTCAAAATGTTTCACAATCATACTAAAAAGCAAATTAATGAAGACAAAAAAACTATACTATAATAATTTCCATAACGATAGTAAACACAACTGTAAAAAATTCTGGACAGCCATTAATCTTCCATCCCGTCCATAAATTTTGCTTTAACCCCTCTCCCAATAACTTATCACTCAAAACTGCAATACAGTTCAACACTTATTTCATAGATAGTATAGCACCTCTAACCAAGGATTCCCCAATATCTAATCCTAATCCTGCCTAGCGGCCATATATCACCACATACACTTTGAGCTTCAAACCTGTGCCCACATCCTGTATAAAACGACTCTTAAACGAACTTGAGCCATGCTCTACTTCAGCTGATGACCTTCCAAGCAAGTGCCTTGGAATAGCAACTGACAGGGTTGCCTACCCTGTTTCAATCCTTATAATCAGGTCAGTTCAGGAATCCCACATTCCCTCTCTCTCAAAAAAGTCACACATTATCCCTGTGCACAAAGGAGGAAATTCAACACACATTACTAACTTTAGACCTATAGCAATCTTATCCTCCTTCTCCAAAATACTTGAAAATATATTCAAAAGTAACTGCTAAACTACTTCATGCAGGAAGAACTTCTATCCCCTGCACAACATAGCTTCTGCCTTTCTCACAGTACTAACACTGTACTTCTAACCTTTACAGATGCTGTCAATAAAGCTTGAGATAACAGCAAATTAGTCTCCTCCTTATTTCTAGACCTGAATAAAGCCTTCAACGCAGTTTGTCAAAGCAAACTTCTACTCCTAATGTCCTCATTAGGTCTCTCTCAGCCCACCCTTCAATGGTCCCAAAGCTACCTATCCAAGAGGTAGCAGTCAGTAAAATGGCACTCATGACAGTCTACTCTGTCTCTATACCTCCCAGTCATTACTGGTGTACCACAAGGCTCTTTCCTTGTTCTCACCAACACCCTCCACATATCCACACAGCAGGCCTCCCTAACACAGTAAGTAGATGACTCCACATTCATTTGCACATCTGACAACATGTCATGCCTCCAAAGAGTTACTAAGAAAGCTTTAACAGCAACTGAAACATGGCTTTGTAACTCACAATTCATTCCCAACCCTAAAAAACAAGCTACTACTTTTTTCCTCAAATCCCTTTCCCATGAAAAAGCAAAATTTAAACTTTTCTCACTCTTTGCAATACAGCCAATGAAGTCACTTCTCATAGTAAATTATTATGGATGATAGTGGATGATAATCTTAAATTCGACCTTCATATACAAAAATTGCATAAGAAAAATTCATCATAAACTAGGGATGCTTTACAGAGCCAAAAACTTTCTCATGACACAACTAAGACTACACTTGCCACTACTCATCTTGCCACACTTCTCTATGGTGCTCCCATTCTTACTAACCTTCAGGCATCACAAAAATTAAAATTTGCATAATGCTACAACAAAGTTGCTACATTTGCAGCAAATACCCCTTTCTGAACCCACCACTGTATGCTACTGAAAATCTTAAATTGGTTAGAACTACCTCAACAACTAACATATATACAACTTCATACCGCCGATAAAATTATCCAGAATAATCCATCCGCTTGTCCAGCACTAAATAACATTCAACACAAGTATGTTCACAGTTGGTCATTATGATTCAATGACCAAAAAATCCTGTCTGTCCACAAATCTATCAAATCTGATGGGCATTGTCTGCAGTCATACCATGTTGCTAAAGCCTGTAACTCCCTATCTGCATCCATCAGCTCAATACCCTCCCTCCCATCCTTCAAAACCATTCTGAAAGACTTTCTAGTCAAAAGCTGGCTTTGTTCTTGATCAGCACCGAGATAAACCATAATCCTTAAATGTGGACAAATACCTATTTATACCTTAAATCGCCTTACTCTTTCTTCTTCACTTACTTCCTTACTTCTATCAATTTCTCTCCCCTGGCTTTCTCTTTAAATATACCACATGCCTGCTTTTCTCTCACTTTATATTGCAGTTCCTGATTGTATTATACTAACTTACCTTTAACTTCTCTGTAGACTGGCTAAAATTTATTAACTATTAAATCATTGTCATATAACTTGTATTTATTCTTAATCAATATATTCCTATTGTGTCTAATTTGATATAATTATTTAAACTGATATTGTATTATTTTTAAAAGACTGTAAAATTATTGTTCTTAAAATGTTTTTGGAGTTTTTCTTCCTTGGCCTCTACTGACACTGGGCTCCTACCCAGTTGGACTTTTCTGGTAATCAAATATCAGTAAATAAATAAATTAATAAATAGATATGTTTTAGTGTTCTTGTTAACCAGCTAAGTGAACTTATTCAAAACAAACCATTTTTAGCCACAAACCAAGCCAATGGAAAAGTATGCGTAGTATTATTGTAAAACAGTGCAATTTGTACTACTTGTGTATATCATTTTTTGGCTTTTTGCTAAAATCATGTATAGCGCATAACAATTACATTAAACATAAGGTTTTATAGCAGTACTAAGTTAAAACCAGTCAGGTGCATCAGGAAGAATATATGTCTCAACACAAAAATGTATAGCAAAATGTATAGGCAATGTTCCACAAAATAATGCAGTATCCCAGTCATACCTCCCAACTGTCCAGATTTTTGCTTCAAATTTTTGGTTTTCTGACAAATCATTCAGGAAGAAATTGGACTAAAGTTACTAAATAATGATACAAATTTGAGTTTCAGACTTAATATCCTTCATAAAATACATGTAAATGCCAAACATGTTATTCTAGCTAATTCTAAGTTTATAAGGTCAGCATTTAAAAATTGTCCCCCGTTTTGGTCCTTTGTCCCCCTATATTTTTGGCATTGTCTAGAGTTCTTGCACTTATAGGTACTTGTTTTACTCTGTTTGTTTTTTTTTTGCTCCCCCAAGACCTCACCTGGTGTCTTTTCTACAGTTACTCATTCATTATGGGGGAAGGTAGCTGGGAATTCCTGGGATACACGAAAGCCCTACAGCCCATTCATTCATTCCTGCCCAGGAATCCCAATCAGCCCTCCATTTCCTGGTGAGAGGTGAATGGTAGAGATCCATCCAGCTTGTTATTCTGGGGGGGAGCAGCCTATCCTCACTTTCGCCGTCTCCATGTGAGAGCACCTTCATTGACAGCTTGACTGAGATCCACAATTTCTATCTCCCAAGAGGAAGCATGCCTGTACAGAATGTTTGCCCTTGGCTTTCCATTATGGAAGCATTCTGACAGCATGGGTTCTGCAGACTTTGATTCCTTTGGTGTAACACCTGATGTTTCCATTAGGTGTCATCCTCATGGTAGAACAATAGCTGCCCACCCCCCAGCATGAATGAGCCTGCAGCAGCTGATCATCCCTATCCACTCCAGCCAGCTCTTCCAGGCACCTGAGCAGCTAATGGAACTCAGCAGCATAATCAAACCTTTATCTCTCCATGCCAAATATCTTATTTAATCTCTTGAGTTCAGATTTGGAATGTGGGATTTTCAGTTTGTTTCTATGGGTATATTTGTTGTATAGCCTGTTTATACTAGGGTTCTAACAAATGGGTTTGTTCCAAAGCTGGCAATATATTTTTCTCAAAAAAAATGCAGGCAGTGAGGTGAGAATAGGAACTCCTTACACATGCAGCAGTACTGGTTGATCATTCCTCAAGTGGAGGTGGGCTTCTAAACTACTTTAGGTCATCAGCTAGCTACAGTAGGTCTGTCTTTAAGAAATCCTTGAGGATTGTAAGAATGTTGTTATCTGGGTCAGGTGATGTAAAACTCTGAAAGCTTGTCAGTTTTACCATGGATGGGACAACTATAGACTCAGAGTATAATTGTGCTATATATGTAAATACTAGGTACAATAAGTCTGAATCCCTTGTAGAGGACTGCATTATCTAGTCTGGAGATTTTGCATTGATGAAACCTAGGAACTGGTTGTGCATATTTATTTGAAGCAGTGTATGTCTTCCAATTTATGATCAGATGCATATCCTAGGAATAACAATGTTTGCCTTAGTGGTGAGGGATTTGAATTTGTTTAGGTCAGTCTTTTGGGTTGTGATACTGTAGAAAAAGGATTCTGTACTTAGCTATGGTATGAGAAGGGATCTTATTAATAGAGATAATATTTATGGATGACTTCTAGTTTGCCATCTTGCTGCATGAGTCTAAATGTGATAGAATTGCAGAGAATATGGACACCACCACCACTAGCAATAGAGATGCCCACAGAGGAGGCTCTGAATGAGTGTGACATTGAAACCTGGTAGGAATGGTGTGTTTTCACTCCATTGGAGCCAACTTTCTGTGGTAACATAGATGTCTATTTTTTTCAGAATGAGGAGGCTTCTAGGTAGGACAATTTCTGACTGACTACTAGACAATGAACAGTATTACTTTCATGTTGTCCTAATTTGGTTTAGCTAGGTTGACAGACTGAGAAAACTGACACTGTCTAAAACAGGACTCTGTGGGCAGAGAAAGTTTTGGCAACAATATGAAAACCTTGAGGTGAGAGGTGCAGGTTGAAAGAACGTACTTGCAGTGTGAGGCTGCCTGGAGTGTAGCATCTAAACTAGATATATCCTCCATCATTCCCTATCTATCCTCCTAGCTTGAAACTCAGTGAAGGAGAGTGGAGAATATACCTCTCAACATTTAAGTGCAAGAAATCTGGACAAAGCCAAAAGTAATGGGAAGACAAACAGACAACATTTAAATATTGTTCTTATAATGTTAGAACATTGCTAGAATAGTAAGCTTTGCATTAGCGAATATGTTTTGAAGCATATGAAGTCTGAAACTCAAATACATGTCATTATGTAGTGACTTCAGTCCTCAATGATTTGCCAGAAAACTACAAACCGTCTGATGAACAGACCAAACATATGAGTCGAAAATCTGGGAATTCTGTGAAAATATGGAGAGTTGATAGGTATGGTGGAGAATACTGACATAAAATAGTGACCTGGCTGTAACTACTCACTGTCACATATTCAAAGAGGAAAGCCTGTGGTTGTACTAGTCAGATAAGAGAAAAGTCTGTGGTGGTACTGGTCAGGTCAGAAGAACGCCTGTGGTTGCACTGTTCAGGTAAGAGGAGAGCCTGTGGTTGTACTGGTCTAGTAAGAGGAGAGCCTGTGGTTGTACTGGTCAGAGAAGAGGAAAGCATGTGGTTGTACTGGTGAGGTAAGAGGAATGCCTGTGGTTGTACTGGTCAGATAAGAGGAAAGTCTGTGGTTGTACTGGTGAGGTAAGGGGAATGCCTGTGGTTGTACTGTTCAGGTAAGAGGAGAGGCTATGCTTGTACTGATCTGATAAGAGGAAAGTCTGTGGTTGTACTGGTGAGGTGAGAGGAACACCTGTGGTTGTACTCTTCAGGTAAAAGGAATGCCTGTAGTTGTACTGTTCAGGTAAGAGGAGAGCCTGTGGTTGTACTGGTCAGATAAGAAGAAAGCCTGTGGTTGTACTGGTCATATAAGAGGAAAGTCTGTGGTTGTACTGGTGAGGTAAGACGAATACCTGTGGTTGTACTGTTCAGGTAAGAGGAGAGCCTGTGGTTGTACTGGTCAGATAAGAGGAAAGCCTGTGGCTGCACTGATCTGGTAAGAGGAATGTCTGTGGTTGTACTGGTCAGGTAAGAGGAGAGCCTGTGCTGTACTGGTCAGATAAGAGGAAAGTATGTGGTTGTACTGGTGAGGTAAGAGGAATGCCTGTGGTTGTACTGGTTAGGTAAGAGGAAAGTCTGTGGTTGTACTGGTGAGGTAAGAGGAACGCCTGTGATTGTACTGTTCAGGTAAGAGGAGAGCCTGTGGTTGTACAGGTCAGATAAGAGGAAAGTCTGTGGCTGCACTGGTCAGGTAACAGGAATGCCTGTGGTTATACTGTTCAGGTAAGAGGAGAGCCTGTGGTTGTACTGTTCAGGTAAGAGGAGAGCCTGTGGTTGCACTGGTCAGCTAAGAGGAAAGCCTGTGGCTGCACTGATCTGGTAAGAGGAATGCATGTGTTGTACTGGTCAGGTAAGAGGAGAGCCTGTGGTTGTACTGGTCAGATAAGAGGAAAGCTTGTGGCTGCACTGGTCAGGTAAGAGGAACACCTGTGGTTGTACTGGTCAGATAAGAGGAAAGTCTGTGGTTGTACTGGTCAGATAAGAGGAAAGTCTGTGGTTGTACTGGTTAAGTAAGAGGAGAGCCTGTGGTTGTACTGGTCAGATAAAAGGAATGTCTGTGGTTCTACTGGTCAGATAAGAGGAAAGCCTGCGGCTGCACTGGTCAGGTAAGAGGAACACCTGTGGTTGTACTGGTCTAGTAAGAGGAACTCCTGTGGCTGTACTGGTCAGGTATGAGGAATGCCTGTGATTGTACTGGTCTGGTAAGAAGGGAGCCTGTGGTTGAACTGGTCAGATAAGAGGAAAGCCTGTGACTGCACTGGTCAGGTAAGAGGAAAGTCTGTGGTTGTACTGGTGAGGTAAGATGAACACCTGTGGTTGTACTGTTCAGGTAAGAAGGGAGCCTGTGGTTGTACTGGTCAGATAAGAGGAAAGTCTGTGGTTGTACTGGTGAGATAAGAGGACCACCTGTGTTTGTACTTGTCTGGTAAGAGAAAGCCTGTGGCTGCACTTATCAGGTAAGAGGAATGCCTATGGCTGTACTGGTCAGATATGAGGAAAGTCTGTGGTTGTACTAGTGAGGTAAGAGGAATGCCTGTGGCTGTACTAGTCTGGTAAAAGGAACACCTGTGGCTGTACTGGTCAGGTAAATGGAACACCTGTGGTTGCACTGGTTTGGTGAGAGGAACGCCTGTGACTGCATTGGTCAGGTAGGAGGAAACACCTGTGGTTGTACTGGTCTGGTAAGAGGACCACCTGTGGTTGCACTGGTCAGGTAGGAGGAACGCCTGTGGTTGCACTGGTCAGGTAGGAGGAACGCCTGTGGTTGCACTGGTCAGGTAGGAGGAACGCCTGTGGTTGTACTGGTCAGGTAGGAGGAACGCCTGTGGTTGCACTGGTCAGGTAGGAGGAACGCCTGTGGTTGCACTGGTCAGGTAGGAGGAACACCTGTGGTTGTACTGGTCAGGTAGGAGGAACGCCTGTGGTTGTACTGGTCAGGTAGGAGGAACGCCTGTGGTTGCACTGGTCAGGTAGGAGGAGCGCCTGTGGTTGTACTGGTCAGGTAGGAGGAGCGCCTGTGGTTGCACTGGTCAGGTAGGAGGAATGCCTGTGGTTGCACTGGTCAGGTAGGAGGAACGCCTGTGGTTGTAATGGTCAGGTAGGAGGAGCGCCTGTGGTTGCACTGGTCAGGTAGGAGGAACGCCTGTGGTTGTACTGGTCAGGTAGGAGGAACGCCTGTGGTTGCACTGGTCAGGTAGGAGGAACGCCTGTGGTTGTACTGGTCTGGTAAGAGGACCACCTGTGACTGCACTGGTCAGGTAGGAGGAGCGCCTGTGGTTGCACTGGTCAGGTAGGAGGAACGCCTGTGGTTGTACTGGTCAGGTAGGAGGAACGCCTGTGGTTGCACTGGTCAGGTAGGAGGAACGCCTGTGGTTGTACTGGTCAGGTAGGAGGAGCGCCTGTGGTTGCACTGGTCAGGTAGGAGGAGCGCCTGTGGTTGCACTGGTCAGGTCTGTAACAGGCTGGTTTACTTAGTCAGATGCTCATTAGTATTAGTATTAGAGGTGGCTGGTTATGGTTTCTAAAGCAAAACAGAATGATGTTTACTGAAAAGAACAGTGACTCACAGAATTAAAGTAAAGAGGAAATTCATTATTTTTGATACACGGGAAGGAATTATGATAAAAGGATAACCAGTAGGTCACTGAAATGTTAAGAAAACCCAATAAAGTTAAAGAATGTGAGTCAATGTGCTTGATGCTGTAATATGCGGATGCATATCCCACCAGACCACAAAATGAAATGAAGAGAAATCTGAAATTATTTTTTAAAAGAAAAAATACAAGCTAAAATTAAGAGAGGAGTTGTGTGATAAACACATCTGCAGGTAGTTTACCAAGATGATGTTAACAGAACTTAATATGATTTAAAAAAAATAGGGAAGCTACAGACTAAAGAGATTCAACCTGCATGTAAAAGAGTTTCATAAAAAGGCAAAACTCACAAAAACTAGATAAGGGAGACAGCATTTTGATACAGGTACGCTTTATTATCATTGTGAGGCTTCCAGCCCAGCTATCTGGAATTTTGTAAATAATCATATCTCATTTGTGAATATATGATCCATAGGTTTGTCTTACAAATGTAAGTATGGATATTATGTGGATATTAAACTACTGGTGCAGAAGTGTGTGTTGAACTGTATATGTACTGAGCTTCAAGAATGTAACCAGTGTACCCTACTGGAAAAGAACAGAAATGTATATAAACTATATTAATAGCAGAAGTTGGAACATACAGAGTTAACTTGCAAAACTCTAGGAAAATAAGTTGAAAAGAAAAGAGTTTTACGATGTGCTATAAAGTTAGTTAATACAGTAAGAAGACAGGATGTCTACAGCTAGAGGTATTGTCTGGAAACAGAAATAATTACTAGGTTTCAAATGTGAAAGTGTTAATTGTTTTACGACTTCCAGTTCTAGGCAAACTTCTGAGAGATAAGTATTTTTCACAGAGAAATGTTAAATTCTGTTGGTATCTGTTTAGCCTGGGAACTGGAGGCATGTGAAAAATAATGATGTCATCCAGCTGACCCAACAGTAATGTGTATCATTAATTTAAGAACTATCTCTCAGAGAAAGTCTGTGCATTTTGTATTTGTCTTTGGACCTGAAAACATCCATCTTAAGCACTTCTCATTTGTATTTGCCTTGCTCTGTAAGTAAGATTTAGGTATAGTATTTCTCTTAGAGATAGGAATATAGTAGCATTAGTTTAGATGTTTTCTGTATTTATGTGAGACTGTTGTGCAATGTTGTTTTAAAATATTTCCTGTGATTCTGAACTCTGATGCCACTGTATTGAGTTATTGAGTATTGTCTTGTTCTTTTATTATTTATTATTAAATATATCTAAACCTTTTAATTGTGGATGGTTTGTTTAGAGATATTTAAGCTCTTAGAGTACTTGCATATGTATTTGGTGACACTGTACAGGTCACTCTTAAATAGCCTTGCAAGTCATGGTCACACTTACCATTTGGATAATAGTAACATTACACAGTAGAATTGGTAACCCTTTGTAAGGGCCTTATAGTAGCTAATAAAGAGCTGGTTGGTGGCAGTGATAACTACCTTTTAGTCTAGCAGAAGAGGGGCAGCAAAGTAAACCTGTGCCAGCCTTCCCCAGGAGTGTCTGTGTGTTTGTATATAAATCAAATCTCAAAGTATGTGTGTGTATCAACTACTTGGGCAGGGACACGAAGCACTGGTTGGACAGAGAGGGTGCTGGAGGCTTTGGCTTGACTGCTTGACTGAGATCTTAACCCTATAGCTGTGCCAGTGGGGAGTCTTATTGGGGATCCGGGGAAAGAGGGAGAAACCAGCTCCAGACTGACTGTGATCTCTGTGTGCTCTTAAGGGAAATTGTACTTTACTGTGTGTGCACTTTTCATCCTCCCAGTGTTGCTAGTGGTGAGGATTGTGGCTCCTGGGCCAGTGCAGGGTCATCACATATTAATTGTTTGGCAGTGGTGGGATAGCCACATCACATATTAATTGGTTGATTGTGGTGAGATAGCCACATCACATATTAATTACTTGTAGTGGTGTGGATATTGAATTTCTATAGCCTGTGTACAGTGATCACTGAAGGTGTTTGTACTCTCAATCAGCCATGCAGTGAACATTCAAAGTTCATATCACAATTGTTTTATTTTCTTGTTAGCTTAATTAGTCAGGGAGAGCAGGCAAGAATGTCAGCAGAAGAGTATGGCAAGCTGACAAGGAGACAGTTGGCTGAGATGTGCCAGGCTAAAGGACTGGTACATGCCAACCTGACTAAGGCAGACATGATTGCAGCTTTAGTCACAGCTGCATCACAGAATAGCAATCAGGAGGACAATCAGACCGGCTTTGGAGATGCACAACATTCAAAAAATGGACAGCTCAACCTTTCCACAGAGGACTTAAAAATCCATCTGGAGTTAAAGAGACTTGAGCTGCAGGCCAAGCATTTGGAAATATAAACAGCAGAGAGACTGAGGTGTCTTGAGACTGAGGAAAATAAGAAACTACTATGCCTTGAAGTTGAGGAGAAGGAGGGGCAGAGGCAACATGAAAAGGAGATGCTGGCACTTTGCCATAGTCATGGAGGTAATGAGGAAGGGAGTAACCGAACCTCAGAAGCAACAAAGGTCAGTAAATTTCTTCCACAATTTACAGAGGGGGATAATTTTGATAGTTTCATTCATATGTTTGAGAGGGTATATAAACAGTATAATGTTGACCAAGGGCTCTGGGTACAGTTTCTGACCCCCTTACTCCATGGTAAAGCTGTAACTGTTATTTCCAAACTGATTGATAATGACTATTTAAATTATAATGTTGTAAAGAACTGTTTGCTAGAATGTTTTAAGTTAACACCTGAAGCTTACAGGAAAAAGTTTTGTGAGCATAGACGCAATATGTTGCTGAACTAAGCACTTATTTTCATAGGTGGGTGAGTGGATGTCAGGTCACCACTTTTGAATGGGGTGGCAGACCTTTTGGTGAGGGAACAAGCCCTTAGCACTTTGCCTGAGGACATGATAATCTGGTTAGCTGATAGACAATGCACTACTGCGGATGAGTTGGGGAAAAAGGAGACCCATACCTAGCAAGCAGGGCATCAATGCACAGGAGACGGACACCCTGTGCTGCTCATGGGTCTAAGGGAACCCCTGGTGGGCAGCTCAGACTGCCCCAACAGAGTCCGCCAGTAGCAGGGGGAAGCCACTAGTCCAGGTACACATCCAGGACCAAGGGTTAAATGTTTAAATGCAACCAGTGGGGCCATATAGCATATACATATATATATATATATATATATATATATATATATATATATATATATATCCATGAGGCAACGTGGGGAACAAAAGGTGGAAGAGCCAATAAGTGGGAGTGACAAAATACTAACAATAGGTTGACTCGAGACAACAAGGGTACCAAACTACCACAAGAGGTTATATCCTATCTTAGTGGATGGGAAAGAGGTCATGGCTAAGAGAGACACAGCCTCTGACCTAACCATTGTGAAGCCTGCAATGGTTACAGAGGAGCACTACTTGCTTGGGCAGTCTACTCCAGTCAGAGGTTTAGGAGGGACCTCATGCCAAATACCTTTGGCTAGGGCTCACCTTGACTGGGAGGGTGGAAAAGGAAGCAAGCAAGTAGGTGTGTTTGGGGATATCCCTGCAGATGCCCTGATAGGGAAAGATTTTGATAATGCCATACCCTGTTTGCATGCAGATACACACAGTCAGGCTTGGAGACAAGCATGTGGGTCTGATAGCCTGGGGGAGACCTAGACAGACTGCATACTTGCAGCCAGGACTGGTGAAGTGGTTACTTGAGGGAGGGAGCTACCCTGTAGCAGTGAGACTGAAGGTGAGCCACAGCTGCTTGTGGGTACTGATGTTCCCTTGAACAGAATGACTGCAAGGGCAGAGGTGAGTAGTAGTACAAAGGCTGACAGTGAGGCACCACTGTCACAGGATGCCAGACTTCCTGTGGAAGGGGAGCTAGGAAGGGTTACAAAGAGTAAGTTGAGACAGACTCAGCTCTCAGACCCTACATTACAAGGTCTGAGGGAGGTAGCTAGTGAAGCACCTGATTCTCAAGGGAAGGGGGAATCTATATACTGGGACAAAGGGTTACTGTATAGAGAGTGGACCCCTAAGGGAGGGCTAGAGGTGAGAGAATACAGCAGTTGGTAGTGCCCAGAGCTTACCATCTGGCACTTCTAGCTATAGCCCAAGACATTCCCTTTGCGGGTCATATGGGCATAAAGTGTACAAAGAGACGTATTATGCAGAACTTCTATTGGCCTGGGATTTCCAGAGATGTAACAGGGTACTGCAGGACCTGTGAACAGTGCCAAAAGGTAGGCAAGGCAGGAGACAAGCTCCTTTGATGCCTTTGCCTGTGATTGAGAAGCCATTTCAGGGGGTAGCTATGAATATTGTGGGGCCTCTGAATACCCCAAGTTCCACAGGGAAAAAGTATATTCTAGTGGTAGTAGATTATGCTACCAGATACCATGAGGTAGTGGATCTGCCCTCCATTGAGGCAGAAAAGGTGGCAAATGCTTTGTTAGAAATTTTCAGCAATGTAGGTTTCCCAAAAGAAATATTGACTGACAGAGGTGCCAATTTCATGTCAGACCTGATGGCTTGTCTGTGGAAGTACTGTGGGTGTGATGCACCTAAAGTCCACCCCCTCCATCCCCAGACTAATGGTCTTGTTGAGAGGTTAAACTCTACATTCAAGATGATACTACAGCATTTACAGACCAGTTTAAGAGGGACTGGGACAAATATGTGCCCCATCTGTTGTTTCCTTACAGAGAGGTGCCCCAGGAATCCACAGGTTTTTCACACTCTGAGTTGTTGTATGGGCATAGGATGAGGGGACCTCTAGATTTAATTTGAGATGAGAGGGAGGGTGAGTGTGAATCCCACACAGAGTCTGTTGTGGCATATGTCCTAAACCTCAGGACAAGGCTCAGGGAACTCATGGGCTAAAAAAGATCTGGTATGAGAGGAATACTTGAGCTAGAGAGTATGCTGTAGGGCAGCAGGTAATGGTTCTCATTCCTGTCAGACACAACAAGCTGCAGGCAGCTTGGAAGGGACCCTACAAGATGGTAAGGAAGGTCAGTGATGTGAACTACATGGTCGAACTGCTAGGCAGGAGCCAGGGGCACAAATTGTACGATGTTAACATGATGAAGCCTTACCATGATAAGGAGGACCTTGTGCTGAGTATTTGCACTATAAGAAAGGAGGAGTCTGAGGGGGCTCTATGACTACAGGAAGCCAGCCAGGAAAATCCTAAATTACTATGGTGGAGCCTAGGGTTGAAGGCATATGATGGGACAGTGCAGCATGGTACTGGGGTGAGCAATGCCAAGGCAGCTGGAATCTCAAGAAGGAATGGGGTAAGGTATTCCCAGATAGGCTCAACCCTCTCAAGCAACATTTCTCAAGGGTCACCTGAAAAAAATAGCTTGTGTTTTCAGTGGGGAGGGGCGAGAAAATTGTGAGGCTGCCAGCCCAGCTATCTGGAATTTTGTAAATAATCATATCTCATTTGTGAATATTAATATGATCCATAGGATTGTTTTACAAATGTAAGAGAACTATATGTTATGTGAATATTAAACTACTGGTGCAGAAGTGTGTGTTGAACTGTATGTTATGTACTGAGCTTCAACAAAAATGTATATAAACTATATTAATAGCAGAAGTTGGAATATACAGAGTTAACTTGCAAAACTCTTAAGAAAATAAATTGAAAAGTAAATAGTTTTACAATGCGCTATAAAGTTAGTTAATACAGCAAGAAGACAGGATGCCTACAGCTAGAGGTTTTCCTATTGTCTAGAAACAGAAATAATTACTAGGTTTCAAATGTAAAAGTGTTAATTGTTTCACGACTTTCAGTTCTAGGCAAACTTCTGAGAGACAAGTACTTTTCACAGAGAAATGTTAAATTCTGTTGGTATCTGTTTAGTCTGGGAACTGGAAGCATGTGAAAAATAGTGATGTTATCCGGCTGACCAAGCAGTAATGTGTATCATTAATTTAAGATCTATCTCAGAGAAAGTCTGTGCATTTTGTATTTGTCTTTGGACCTGAAAACATCCATCTTCAGCACTTCTCATCTGTATTTGCCTTGTTCTGTAAGTAAGAATTAGGTATCGTATTTCTCTTACAGATAGACTGGAATATAGTAGGATTAGTTTAGATGTTTTCTGTATTTATTTGAGACTGTCCTGCAATGTTGTTTTAAAATATTTCCTGTGATTCTGAACTCTGCTGTCACTGTATTGAGTTATTTAGTATTGTCTTATTCTTTTATTATTTATTATTAAATATATTTAAACTTTTTAAGTGCGGCTGGTTTGTTTAGATATATTTAAGCTCTTAGTGTACTTGCATATATATTTGGTGACACTATACAGGCCACTTTTAAGTAGCCTTGCAAGTCTTGGCCACTCTTACCATCTGGATAATAGTAACATTACACAGTAGACTTGGTCACCCCTTGTAAGGGCCTTATAGTAGTTGATAAAGAGCTGGTTGGTGGCAGTGATAACTACCTTTTAGTCTGGGCAGAAGGGGGAATAACTAGTAAACCTCTGCCAGCCTTCCCCAGGATGTCTGTGTGTTTGTATATAAATCAAATCTCAAAGTGTGTGTGTGTCAGCTACTTGGGCAGGGACATGAAGCACTGGTTGGACAGAGATGGTGCTGGAGGTTTTGGCTTGACCGCTTGGCTGAGATCTTAACCCTGTAGCTGTGCCAGTGGGGAGTCTTATTGGGGATCTGGGGAAAGAGGGAGAAACTATCCCCAGACTGACTGTGATCTCTGTGTGCTCTTAAGGGAAATTGTACTTTACTGTGTGTGTACTTGTCATCCTCCCAGTGTGTACATCCCTCACTGGTGCTAGTGGTGAGGCTCAAGGCTTCTTGATTACTGGGCCAGTGCACGAGAGTCACAATCATGTTCTTCCAATAAGAATATAGAAACACATGCCAGGAAAACAATCATGGGGACCATAAGATGCCATCCTTTCTGAGCACTTAATAGTGTTCATCTCCCAAACCAACAGGGCCATATATGATAACCTTAGGATAAATTTGTGTCTACTCATTCAGCTATCAAGGTTAGCCTTAAAGGCAGCCAAAGCAGTACTTTGCTTGGCCTCTAGTGGTAACTTATTCCATATGCTAAGAATACATTATGTTAGGACCTCATCCCTTTTTCTAGTTATGTTAATTTGTTGAGGTTGATTTAGCTTCCTAGTGTGGGTATTTGCAAAGCAACTGATTCTGGAAAGAAATAGAAAGTCAGGCAGGATCAAAAAGTGAGCTACTGGTCACCTGGGAGCAGTCAGTAGGTTACTAAGGAGAATAGGAATTGTGCTAATCTTTCGGGATAGTTGAAGGATTAAAGCCTTTAATTTTCTGTGTTAGAAATCACTAGGCCTTTCCATTTGAGCCATATGCTTGGATTAGCAGATACCAGAGGGGGCACTGTATTTCATGATGGGTCTGATAAAATCCAGAGAAATAATCTTAACATTGTTCTCTTCCATTAAGTACATTATTTTTGAAAATTAACTGGGCTATGGAGAAGGATATTCTCACTGTGATGGAAGCATGATAACTGAATGACAGACTGTTGTTCACATAAGTTCCTAGGTCATTCATGTCTGGCTGAAGACTGGCACCATTTATAATGCGTAAGGTGTTACCAGCTGGATGTTAATATGCTATACTTTTTGCACTTAGTGTCAGATAATTTTGAATGCACCATGCAGATGGACATTGCAGCCTTTGCTGCAGCTGTTTAGTATCAATGGATGTGTGGATAACAGTGCTCAGCTTGGATTTTCATAAAATAAATATAAAGGAAGCATGGCCCAGCAGACTACTTAAGTGGCACCCCACTAGCTATAGTTTTACATTCAGAAAGGGCACCAGCGACATTCACAACTTGGGATGTGTTGAATAGTGAATTTGTAATCCAACAGGCAACACAGGGTTTTATTTTTTTGTCTAATTTTTCAATAATACCAGCATGGGGAATAATGCGAAAAATCTTGTCCAGGTCAAGATAAATAGCATGCAATGAATAACCACTGTTCACAACCTTTGTAACCTTCTGAAAGATGTTTGCTAGGTTCAAGAGACAGGATCTGCTCTTCACACACCCAAACGGATTGGGGGTCTAGATCAGTTAGATCGCCCACATCTGCATAACTGAGGTTGTCTATGATATGCTTCATGGTTTTGCATATACGGATAGTGAAGATGATGGACTGATACTTATCTGGGTTTGTAGAGGGGCTACCCATCCGTAGGGGAGTTGCAGTGGTTATTCTCCAAGCATCAAGGACAAACCTTGTAGATAGGCTGAGGCTGAACAGTTTAAATAAACCTTGGATACAGCAAGCTTAGTACTGATGACAATGCAGCCTGGTATGTTGTTTAGTCCCATGGAAGTATTCATTTTAGCCCTTTAGAGGGATTTTAACCCTTATTCCAAAGTGATTTCAGGAAAAAATATATTTTTAGGGATAATGGGGGGGTGACAATGTGGATATGTGGGGTAAAGTTAGCACTAAATTTTGCTATTATATTTTCTATACCCTAGGAATTAGAATGTATGATACAATTATTATGGATGATCTCACTGCATTGTTTGTCATTATACTGTGGATGATCTCACTGCATTGTTGGTCATTATTCTTTAATTTCCTGTCCTTACTAAAGAAAGATTTATAGTTTCCTTTACTGTTTTTAGAGACCTTGAGCTTGGGCTCCATTTTACATTTTCTAACGGTGCTGGTAAGTTCTTTATTGGCATGTTTCAGTGCAGTCTTTAGGTAGGGGAATTGACATTTCTTACACCTTTTCATTATTTTTCTTTTGATACACAGTTTATTAATATGGGCACCTCACTTAAAAGTGTATTCCCGAATTTACCATTATATTTAGGGTGACTGAAGAATGACTTTTGAAGCCAGCTGTTCAGGTGCTGGTATAAATCAAAGGTGACTGCTGCACCCCTCTCAGCTGGGTTCACTTCCAGGGTATTGTTGGGAATTTTTCATAGGTCTTCTAAAAGCTGAAGTTGGTTTGCTTTGGAGAAGCCTCTAATGATAGGCCTCATTTGGTAGCAGGGTGGTACCAGTAGGTCTAACAGAAAATAGGACTGATTTCTGGCCTGATTTAACCAGGGAAGAGGACATGTGAGGTGGGATAAGGGCAGGAGGTAAGATCCAGGTTAAGGATATCAGAGCCCGAAGTGGGTAGTTTTACAATTTGCACCAGTTCACTGATATTAAAGTCTAGGAAATGCCAATAATATTGATTCTTAGAGGTGTAAGTATACCAATCATTTCTTAGGTAATTGAAATCCCCTAGCAAGAAGGCATTTGACTTGATATTTAACCTCTAAATGGTGCTTAGAAGGTGCCTTCCATGATCTTTAGGAGACACTGATACAGATATGTAGCAGGCACTAAAATAACAATTAGATTTGTTAAGGGTGATATATATCTCTAGGAGCTCCGAGTTAGGGTTTTAGGTAAATTGACATGAAGTGACAATGTCTCTGATGAACACAGACGCTCTTACAGTTTCCTGAAGGCATAATAGGCAATAAACTCTGGGACAGAGGAAGGGTATTCATTACACTAAAACCATGTTTCAGTAACTGCACAAATATGAATGTGACAAGGACATAAATGAGAACCATGTGGCTACAAGAGTGACAGTTCTTGTTTTTGTACCCGAAGAAGCCTCATTAATTTCCTAACATTGGCCATTGCAGATGTCAAGGAAGGAAAACTTTGCCTCTAAAGAGAGGCTAGGCATGAGCCACAGAAACAGTGAAAAGGAAATTAGTAAGGTCGCAGAAGCAGCACTGAGAATTAGTGTACAGAAGCATAATGTAACACACACTGACAAACAAATCCTAGCAAAAATGGGTAGGGTAAAAGAGATACCGATAGCAAAGAATGGAAGAAACATGGGCATAGTTATGCAAGACTAGCTGATGGTGGGCAGGCAACATGACAAGTGGGGCTGAAGTGGATCCTGGGACATATAAGCCAGTACACCGTGAGAAGTAAAATGGAACCATATCATACATCAATATATTGAGCAACATGCATCATTCTTTAGGCCCTGCTTGGAATATTTCATTCATTTCTGGAAGCTATTTCAGTGGATAATTGTTGGAGTCAATAGCAAAATGAGGTTTTAAAATAATGCAAGGTTTTCTGAATTTGTAATATGTGAGACTAAAGGATTTTAAATACATACCTTGAAGAAAAGAAGGAAAACGTAAATGACAGAAGCAGAAAAGTCTCTCAAGGGAGCCAGCAAAGCTCAAGAGAGCACCATCATTCTAAAAGCAAGGTGTGCAACAACAGAGTGTGAGCTCAGTGTATGTTCATTGGTAGTACAATGCAGCTGATTAAAGTTTCTCACTCACAGCTCCAGGGCCCAAGGTTCAGTTACAATATCTAGGCACTGCCTCTGTGGATTTACATGTGCTCCAAACGAGCTCATAAGCTTTCTCTGGATGCTTGACTTTTCTACAACTCTTGAAAACTTGTTGCATGATTGTTGGTTGACTCTAAATACACTTTATCTTTGCAAATATAGCCTGGTTTATAACTGACATAGGTCTGAGAAGTAACAGCTCATTTACCTACTTGACAGAAAAAAAGTGTATAAATACAGTACAACACAGATTGGGAAACTTTATTAAAAACAATTCAACAGCATTTACTGATTGTCTTTAGTAAAGAGGGAAGGACTTAATGAGTAAATCCCAGTGGGTACTTTTATTTTTTTACAATGATGGTACAGCACGATACCCTCTTTACCAAGGGTCTGTCTGCTCCCGTCTCCTCTTTGCTGCTGTTTTTTTCTGTATGTGGGAGCAATCACCACAAAACTAGAGTGAGATGATGATAATGCTCTGCTGAGCTGTCTCCTCCTTTGATGTTCCACTTGAGGTGGTATCATTTTCTTTATGATTAATCATATACGTGGCATCTAATAATCCATGCTCATCCGGCTGTCTTCAATTGTGGCATTTAAAAAAATATATAGCTTAAGTATGCTGCAAAATGAGAAACTCAAATTATTCAGAAAAGTTTACATGAACTAACATACGTTTGCATTTCTAGCTATTACTGCTTAAAGGGCAACAACTGCCAGCAATGAATGTACTTTCAAAATGCACATCAAGTGTGGGAAAATATCAAAAGTGTGTCTCTCAGCTAGGACTTTTGAGGGCAGACCACATCCTATGTGACTATATTTGAACTTAAGCGGTGTGTGAAAAATCTGTTTCTGCTGGCAGAGCGGGCAGAAGTGAAAATGCTAGTGTTTTGATGACCTACTTTTAAACCCTTAGCTCTCACGTTGGGCATCAAGGTGAAGAGTTCATGAGGCGTGATTTCAATGCAGGCATCCGTGGCACAGCATTTTATTCCTCTGTATCTGCATTCTCCCACCAGGTTGTAAACTGCTTTTAGTAATGTTTGTCAGTACAGGCTGACAAATGTAATAAAATACTGAATTTAAAGTCAAGAGACATTGTGCGCTGCACACCTAGAAGGCAGTGGGTAAGGCATTTATCTGATTCTATTATCCTGAAGAAATGTGTATGCATGTGTGTGTATCTGTGTGTGTGTCTGTCTGTGTGTTGAAAGTGGCAACTGTTTGAGAATTATAAGTACTGTATAAATCTCTCAAATCTGAATAATTAATTTAATGTATTTAAATATAGGAAAAGAGAATTATTTGATTTTCATCTGTGTAAAGGTTTTTAATTGTTTTTATTTGTATGTTGTGATTTTTATACTCATGGCTGTAACTGGAATCATCTCATTTCTGACAATATGATGAATTAATTATAGATGAGATGATAGGCAGACAGAATGACAGACAACTAGACAGATATAACTTTTCTATTTCTATGTGTGCATGTGTGTTTATTATATACATATAAATATATGTACATGTATGTAGTGTGCATGTGCGTGTGTCTCTCTCTCACACACACACACACACACACACACACACACACACACACACACACACACACACACACACACACAGTATCTAAAAATCTGTATGACAATATATACAGCATACGCAGTACTAAGAAGTGAGAATAGAAAATCAGACATTAACACATTTTCTCATAATTCTCATCTTTTAGTGACATTTTTTGGGGGTCCTTTTTGGCTCCTCACAGTTGGTCATCAGCTGATCCCTGGTTTTCTCCTCCACTGCGTTCAATGTACCCATCTCAGCTTCCACAAGATCAGGGTTGGTGAGGAGATCAAGGAACCCAGCATAACATCACACTGCTGGCCAGGAGTGTTTTGCAGCCTAATTCCTTACCTAGATGCCCTCATCTCATACCCAGTAGCTAGTGTGCAAAGAGTTCTGAGATATATTAGCCACAACTCCACATGTGTCTCAGATATAAGCCCTGCATCCCCTACAGTACAATATCCCTTTGTGAGTCTCCACTCTCTGACAGGGATTTGTACAAGAGCATATGGAAGCATATCCCCCCCATGGAATGGTCACACCCCAACTTCCCTGCCTGCACCATTAAGCACCTGAGCCACTAATCAGACCAGGGTCACCTGGACAGAAGTAAAGGCTTTATTCCCCTATGCCACCACTACAGCCTAACTTTTAAAGAAACTGGATGCAAGATTCCAGGCTACCAATGAAATGTAAATGATCTTACATGCACATCTGTGCTGATGAAAAGTGGAGTTATTATACAAGGATGTGTGCCCACAGTGTCAGCACTATCACCACTGAGAGTTTCTTAATTTGAGTGATTTTCTCCCAAGAGTTATAACATGGATGCATGAGATGTTCCATTTCTCATTATTTTGGTTTCGTTGTGTTTTATTCTCTAACTTGTTCAGTTGTTCTGGGTTGCTCTTACTGAGTTTCATAGATAAGCACACTTATCTGTCTTACCCTGCATTCTTTTCTAAGTCAGTTTGTAATTCTAAAAATTTCCTTGGCTTACACCACTGATTTAAAACAGCTACCCCATCAAGTTTCTTTGGTTTATCTTTTGATTTTAATTGTTGCTATGATTTGCAAAGGTATTTTCAGCAATTTTGTGTTGGAATATTTTCTCTACTTTTTCTAAAGATGGTTGCATTCCACATCTTTTTCCCCCATGAATGATACCAACATCACAATGTACCTGGTTAATATGTTGACTTCTTTTTTCTGCCTCATAAGTTTTGCTGGATGGCCTGTTTTCTCATTACATTGTCAGTTGCTTTGTGTGGATTACCCATCATTTGATGCAGTTTACTAGACATTGCTTTCACCAAGCGCACTTCTCATCATATTCAGCTGTCATAGTGTCTGCTAACTTTCATGGCTTACATGGACTCCTGTAGTTGCCCTTTTCCTTACTGTTGTTAGTAATCTTATTCCCCTCGATCACCACTCATGTTACCCTCTTCCAGCATCCCTACCACACAGGAAACCCCACCAAACTGTACCCTTAATTTTCCCTTCTTATACCTTGGTTTTACTAAACTCCCCACCTTAACAATATCTATATCATGTCCCCCACCCCAAAAAAAAAAACAATTATATATGTGCACTGCAGTACTTCATTATGTTATGCATTTCACTTTATACATACAAAGCTCAGTACTAGGAAATCTCTCTGCAGGCCATTACAAGCCTAGCCAAAAACCCATAATCAGAGGTTTCCTCCAGCCTCGAGGAAGGCAAGACAAGACAGATGGAGAAAACTTGAAGCTGCCCATACAATTATCTGGATTTACCTTGAAGGTGGTAAGTGTGTTACTATGCTTAATTTGCAGTGAAAATTTGCTCCAGAGGTGGGGGAATAGTTTGGCATATGAATTTACCATACCATATCTTATGTGTGTTTTTATCTAGGTTTAATTCATTTAACTGGTCATTTTGAGGTACTCTTTGTTCTGCAAAGGAACAGGAGGTCAAAAGGGGTTAGATCTTTCATAGCTTGAAAGGCTTGACACAGATCTTCATGAAGGAGTCTATAAGAGACTGAGTGCTGAAATTTGGCTGCTACTTTGTCCTGATAAAATTTTTAAGGCCACTGAACTATTTAGTTGTGAATCTCTGAGATCTCTAAAGTTGAGTTTTTTGCTTAGACAATGGTAAAAGGTCCATTATATTCAATAAAAGGTCTGATGAGACAAGACTAAAGGAGAGTTAAGATGTCTTTAGATCTCCAGGAGATGCTTTTGTAAATTAGATAAGATACACATAGGATCATGAGATCACAGGAAGTTACTAAGCTAATGGTCTTTGGGACCTTACAAGCCTAGTCAAGAGTTTATCCCCAAAAAAGAAACCTCATTCAGCACCTGTCGCACCTGTCATTGAGAAACAAATGTGGAACCCCTGGGACAAATTTATGGCTTCCCATCAACTCATCAAGGTTGCGCTTGAAGAGGGTCAGTGAGGTACTCTGTTTGACATGTATGGGAAGTCTATTCCAGAGACGGGGCAGCCTCTGGGAGACAAACCTGTCTCTCCAGCAGGTTTTGTTGATGTCACATATTAGATTTAGTCCTACAGAGTGCGTAATGTGTGAGGAGTTAGACGTATGGATATGGAGCATCTCTAATAGGTTAGAATCTAATATTGCCTTGTAGACAAGACACAGATCACCTCTGAGCAATCTTTATGATACCAAGTAGAGTGATAGTGATTTAAGCCTTTCCACATAGGACAGGTGTTGGAGGCCATGGATTCTCTTTTTGATGCATTTCTGTGGCCTTTCCAGTTGGTGCAGGTATTTGGAGAGGTGCATACCAGTTGAGGCGTTATACTCAATTATAGGCCTAATAAGGGAGGAGTACAGAGAGGTAACAGCCTCCTTTTTTCTGGATGCAATCCCTTTACTTATGAGATGAACCATGTAAAAGGCTTTTCTGACCACTGCTGCCACATGATGGGCAAATGTGAGATTGTTGCCAACCTGAGTACCCAGGCCAGGTCTCTCACCATAGGTTGTGTGCTTAGAGGGCTGCCATGATGTGGTAATCAGTAGGGGCAGTGTTTTTGCTGAATGGTGCGATAATACATTTTTTTGCATTTAACTTAAGGCCATGACTTTGGTACCAGTTATTTGTAGCTGTGAGACCCTCTTGCAGTATGTTAATATCAATTGGGGTGTCAGTGACAGCACTCAACTTACAATCATCCACAAGCTTGGTCAGCCACAGGCCCTTTGTCTTTGCCTGGACCTCTGAGAAGTATATGCCAAACAGTAGGGGTTCCAGGACAGATCCCTGGGGAACACCACTAGTGACAATTCTGCTGTCGGAAGTGGCAGCACCTATTTTGACCCTGTGGGTCCTATCTGTGAGCTAGTTGGCCATCCATCTGACTAGATAGGGATTAGCACCAAGTTGTGTTAGCTTTTCAATAATGCCCCGAGTGGGGGATTGTGTCAAAGACCTTAGCCAGGTCAAGGAAAGCTGTATGTACTGACTTAAGTCAATAGGCAAGATCTGCCCCTGACTAATCTGAATTGGATGGGGTCAAGTGCTTGGAGATTGCCTATGTCCTTGTTTATGAGATCCATAATAATATGCTTCATGACTTTACAGATCAAATTTGTCAAGCTGATGGGACGATAGTTTCCTGGGTCAATAGTGGCACCACCTTTGTGCAAGGGTATGACTATGGCAGTTCTCACTCTGCTGGAATGAAGCCTGTAATTAGGCTGTGTTTGATTAGGGTGCTCAACGACAAAGCTAGTTTTGGCTGGAGATGGTGCAGAATACAGCCTGGGATATTATCAGGTCCCACAGAAGCTGTATTCTTTGCCTTGGATAGGGCCTTTAACACTTGATCTATGGAGATGTGAGGTGTGGGACAAGTATCAAGGATGTCGACTGGGTCTTTGGGGGGGGCGATAAGGGGGTGAAGTTTGCACTGAACCTATCAGTTAGCAGGATGGCTAAGTCAGTAGGATCAGTGTAAGTGGTACCATTAAGTACTAGTTCGGAACAAACTTAGGCTTTGCCATGGAGGTTCCTAATGTAACCGAAGAAGGACTTGTGGTTTCCCCTTGTTTTGGAGGCTAGTTTCAACTCCTAATTGGATTTTTTGAGGTGGAGGAGGGAGTTTTTTCAATTTGGAATTTGTTCTTTTTTACCCTTGGACAACAGTTTCTTCCTTTTGTTGTAAAGCCTGTTGATACAGGATGTCCACCAGACAGGTCTGTTTCCTTGAGGAGCAGATTTTAGTTCTGTTGGGTTTAGCTGAGTCCATGCAGTTGTACAGGTGCTTGTATACTGCACTGGTGTACTGTTCAGCATAGTTGTCTGCATCCTCTGAGGGAGGCAGTGATGTGAAGCTGCTGATACCTCCCTTAGGAGGTTGTAGTCAGCTTTTGAGAAATATTTTAGCCTGGTTATGGCTGGGAGGGGTTGGGTGGGATAGAAACTTCAAGTGAGACAGACCAATGATCTGATCTCACCAGGGAAGAACATACTATGGGAGTGGTGCAGCGGTCACCCATGTTGGTGAAAACCAAGTCCAGTATGTTATCTCCCCTTGTGGGGGATGAGAACAGCTGATCTAGTGCATTAGAACTGATGAAGTCAAGGAATTGTTTGGTAAGTGCATTAGTGCAAGAATAGTTCACCCAGTCTATGGTGGCATAGTAGAAGTCACCAAGGATTAGGGTGTTAGTGGGTACCTTGATGGAGTCAAGTAGGTCCAGGTAGGAGGTGTCGGTAACCTGAGAAATGAAGGGGGGTCTATAGCTGGCTATAACTTGGATGGGTGTCTTGCCAACTGTCAATTGCACCTGGAATAACTCCAGTGCGTCATGCTGGTAAACCAGTCTGGAAGTGTGCCTGTCTTTAATGAAGATAGAGACTCCACCAGCCTTTCATCTTTCCAACCTCATTTTGGGGGTCAATAAGTGTGGAATGAGGTATAGCCTGGTAAGGCAGGGGTGCTCTCTGCAACCTTGAACCAAGTTTCTGTGACTGCACAGACATTGGCATCTTCCAGTGTGAGGAGAGCCTCCAGTGAGTGCATTTTCAGATTAAGGCTCCTAACACTGAGCAGCATGACCTTCAATTTGATTTTTGACATATTTTATGTTGGGAGATTTATCTTGGGACATAGCCTAAAAAAGGCACAATGGGAGAGGCAAGAGCCAGAACCCCAGGGGTGACAGGTGGAGGCCATCTCTGGCAAGGCATCGAGGCCTGTCAACCATGTCATCCCAGACAGACAGATACTAAATCTCCTTAGAAAGACACCAGAAACTAAGCCAATTGTTGAAGTCAAACATTTTTTGTTGGTATTGTGGTATCATTCTTGGTGAAGGTAGGATGCTGTTTAGGGCTGGGGCCATACCTGCCTGGAGCACATGCTCTGTGAGCTCAATCATGTATCTCTTCATATAGTCCAGGGAGGTACATCTCAAGTCATTCACACCAATGTGGACAATGACAGAGTCATACTTGTACCTGTTGTGGAGACTTAAGTGCATGCACAATGTGGAGGATTTTAGCGCTTGACAAACAGCTGACCGTGACCTTCTCCTTGTTGAGCCTGGTGAGGGGGACATGAGTGTGTCTCACTACTGAGTCACCAATGACTAGTATGTTTAGTTTATTGTTATGCCTTATGGGCTGCTTTGGTTTATTGTTATTCCTAATGGGCTGTGTTTGTGAGACATTGGTGTGTTGTCTGCTGTCTGTAATGTGTTTGGTGTTGTGTGTGGAATGTTTGTGAGTGTGTTTTGGGGGTCTCTGTTGTTTAGGTAAGTTTTTGTTGAGGACCCCTGCATAGGTTTTTCAAACTATTACAGAGACATGATGGTTAAATGATAAGAAATTATCAACAATGATGCCTAGTTCCCGTACAGCAATGAGTGATTGAAGGTGTGTGTGTCACCTATATGGTATGTGAAAATGTTTTATTTACAAAAATGAACAGCACTACATTTTTTTTCACATTTAATTTGAGATCATTGTTCTTCCACCAATTGTTAACAGGGTCTAACCCAAGTAAGAGCAATTGTGAGTCAGTAGAAGATCAAATAACAACACCCAGCTTACAGTCATCTGCAAACTTAGATAACCACAGGCCAAGAGTGTTGGCCTGAATGTTTGAGAGAGATATACCAAATAGGAGAGGGCCCAGCACAGAGCCTGGTGGTATACCACCGTTACCTTTTTCCTTTTAGAAGTGGTACCAGTGACTCTAACTACCAGTTAATCATGTGCCACACAACGTAAGGATTTGTATTCAGACTCAAAAGTTTGTCAATAACGCTTGCATGGGGGGAATAGTGCCAAATGCATTGTCCAGATCCAGATATGCTGCACATACTGCATAACCACTGTCCACTGCTTCAGTCATTTCTTCAAAGAAATGAACAAGTTAAAGTGAGAGGACCTTCCTTTTAGAAAGCCAAATTGATGAGGGTCCAGGGTTAAGAGATTTTCAATATCAAGATTAATGAAGTCTAAGGTAATAAGTTCCATAGCTTTATATGATGCTACTAAAACCACAAATTTGTTGAAAACTGAAGGTGACAGTTACTCTATTTTAGGCATTTAAGTTATTTTAACCTTCTGCCTCTATTCCCATCACACTGCCTTTACTCTCCTTTGCCTGCTTGAATACCTTTGTGGAGTCTATTTCTGTCACCAAATCTGGCAGCCAATTCCACGGGTCCACTTTGTCTGAAAAAGTAATTTTGCATGCCCAGGGAATATTTTTTTCTGTTGTCTGCTGTTTCTGTTGTCCCTTCATTCTTGTTCAAGGTGACCCCCTTCACATCTCCCCAACATGATTCTGTGCACCCATGTCATTACCCTCTCCACTGCTGCTTTCCAGTAAGGAAAGCTCCCATTCTTCTAGTCTCTGATCGTATCCTTTCCATTTTCATCCAGTGTACAATTCTGGTGTTCCTCATCTGGGCTCTTTCAAGCTGTCTGAAGTCTCACTCCTTGTATGGCCTCCACAGTAAACAATACAAAACACGTGGCCTGACTGTGTGAAACAGAGTGGAAATATTGGGTCTTTGCTTATGGAATCTGGTCAGAGGATGTATCCTTGTATTCTACACCTTATTGCCACACCTTTCTAATTCTACTCCTGGTGATTCATTCCAGGTGTCAATCAAATTCTCAATACTTTTATTGCATGTTTGCCACTAGTTTCACTCCATCCAGCTGATAAATCTCAACATGGTTCTTGTGGTAAAAATGCAGTAACTTTGCATTTGCCGCAGTAAACCTCATCATCTGCCTTATGGATCCTATGTCAATGCCTCTCCAAATCCTTCCTTAGACCAGTCTCTAATCTACAGTTATGCCCTTAACTCTGTGTCATCAGCATTCAGGAATGTATGAATGCGTTAAAAAATGTTGCCAGGACTGCAGCATTCCATCAAACTCTTTCCATTTTTTATCAGCTTCCTATGAGGCAAAGATCTTGCTGAAGTCCACATATAACTCATTTACCCTTGTCAAGTTTACCTGTAACAGAGATATAAAAATGGATCAGTTTTTTTTGACATCTCCTTTTGGCCATGAAACCATGTTGGTTGTTATTTTTGAGAATATTCCTTAGGACAGCAACCAGCCTTTCTGTCAGAAATCTCTCAGTGACTTTCCCTGTCACTGCTGTTAGTCTAACATGCTTGTAATTTCTCCCCTGTATAAAGGTACCACACATAACTCACAATCAATCTTTTACCACAAAAAATCTGGACAAAGCCAAAAAATGGGGTTTCAAAGCCCCAAAAATAGGGACAAATTTTAAATATCCTCTTACAAACTTAGAAAGTTGCTAAAATAAAAGCTCTTGTGTTACCATGCATTTTTCTGAAGGATATGAAGTCTGAAATTCAAATGCTCTTCATTATTTAGTGACTTCAGTCCTCATTGATTTGCCACAAAAATCCATAAAATCACATATTTTATGAGGAAAATACCAAAATTCTGAGGCAGAAATTTGGACAGTTGAGAGGTATGGTACCATACCTATAATTGCACAGTCCTGAGGCACTTCAGATGGCTATGTATGCATTGGAACTGTCCATCAGGGGCGCCATCAAATTACAGGCCAGATTCCTGAGATCCTGAGAGGGAGCCCTTCTGTTCATTGTTACCCTGCCTTAGGTCAATCAGTTTCCCTGAAAACCTCTGACACCTTCTTTGGCCTCATTGTTGTGTCTTTCTACTCTGCCATACTCCCCCCCCCCCCAGCATGACATCCTCCCCTCATCATTTGTGAAGACTGAAATAAAGTATACATTCAATATCTCTTCTTTTTTCCCCCTGTCTTCATGATTCTTTGTCAGCCATTTTTAGCCTTTAGCCTGGCCAGCTATCACTGTCCTTCCCTTTTTTCAGTTATATACTTAAATACTTTCTTCCTCTATGCCAGCTCTCTTTTAGCTTGTGCCTTTGCTGCTTCCCCTTCTTTGTTACTCTTCTATTTGCCATCTTGTTCTGTGCTTCCTCCATCTCCCCACCTAATTTGCCTTCACTTTGGTCTGAATCACTAGCCTCACATTCCTTTGTAGGGACACTGGTCTCCTCCTCTTTTTCCTCAATGTTTCTTCTTCAAACCCTTATCCCCATCCCTGAGTACTCCATACTTGACCAATACCTATAACTTGTTCACTACCTTTATTTACATCTTGACATCTGACTCTCTTAGACAATCTCCAAGCTCGGTATAAGCCACTTCCATGAATTCTCTCATCACTGCTTTTGTCTTGGTAGTCTTACTTTTCCTCCACGCTAAAACACAAAATTGTGTGAACACTGCTGTTTGATGCCAGTTCAACTTAACATTTCTGACCCTCCAGCCATGTTTAGGACCATATCCAGAATTTTTTCATTTCCTGTACAGTCCTGCACTAGTTGGCTAAACCTCTCAAGGTCCAAGATTTTAATCATCACTCATTCCCTCTTTACCTTGGAGCACGGACTCTCCTAAACTGATCCTTATGCATTCAGACTGTATGACCCTCTACTTCCTGTCCCTCCCTTATTCTATCCACAAGTTTCTTCTCCTGACAGTATGGATTTCAGGGTACTGTATCAATGCAGTGGCACCCCCATTCTACTACTTCCAGTCTTATACTGCTTACCTTAGCTTCTGGCCATAATGTCAGCCCTTGGCCCCTAAATGGGTATTTTTTTCCTCTCTGACCTTGCATTTCAGTGTCCATTTTACCTACATTTCAATTCCCTCCATCCCTTCCCTCGGCAAAATTCCTGAACTAATACTAACCATGAAAACAGCAGGAAAGTACAGTGCCAAAAGCACAGCCATGCCAACAAAATATCAATTAGTACCAGCATTGGAGCGGTACTGAAGGCAGACAAAAGGCTCTGAATTACACAGCACAAGAAATTTTATTAAAAAATAATAAAACATACAACACTTCAAACGCTTTAACTTTATCACCGTGTTTTTCGTCCCTGTAGCACTGAGACTTCATCAGAAATACTTCCCAACATAAAATCACTTCTTTTATAACAAGCAAGACAATACTCACATGGTCAATTAACACGTAAATGAGTTAATTGAAACACAAGATTATATTACAACTTTTTTTTGTCTAAAACCAATAAATTTGATATTAAAATAGACTACAAATATAAAAGATGTATAAAATACCTCTAATACCTCAATAAAAATAATGATAAGCTATCATATAATACGAATTTAAGTATATAAATAATATTTCAATAATAGGACTCCACAGGAAATATGGTAAAATACAATATGCTTAGCGATGCTACCATCTGGTGGCCAAAGCTAAACATTTGTACATAATATAACCTAAGGTTAGAATGGATATAATAACAAACCATATTTAAAAATATATATTAGATATATTTACACCTAAAATGTTAATCATTAAACAGTATGGCTAGGGCTATAATTCAATAAAAAATATACCCACTGCCTGTAGTATTGTGGCCTACATACAATACGATGTTTGCATTATAACCTAACTGCTCTTATTTTTAATAGTGGTACTATGGAGATGTTGTCATTCAAACCAGGTACCTCATTTGCCTGCAAATAAATTTGCCAGTAGGTTTTTCTGATGAAGTCTCACTGCTACAAGGATGAAAAATGCGGTGATAAAGTTAAAGCGTTTAAAGTGTTGTATTCTTTATTATTTTTTAATAAAGTTTTGTGTGCTGTGAAATTCAGAGCTTTTTGTCTGCCTTCAGTACCTCTCCAGTGCTGGTATTAATTGAACTAATACTAAGGCATCTTACTGACATGATCTGTGATTCCATCAATGTCTACCCTCCCCTCATTCATCATTGCTTGCAGCGCCTCATCTTCCTACCCAGACTTCTTGCATTGCATAGTAATATCACTCAGCCATGAAAGTCACTCTTGATTTTCACTTTGCTAAGTTCTGTCTCCATTTTCTCTTTCTGCGTATTCACTTACTGCCTCTTTTGCTCTGTGACACTCAGCCCATTTTTATTAAGATAATCCTTTCTAACCCAGCTATGAGTACCGCAGTCCCATCTTGGCTAAGATAAAGCCTGCTTGTGGCATATTGGTGGTCTCGCTGTCTGGTTTTACCAGCCTCATGTCCTTCTCCATTTCTACCATCACAGATAGCCATTACAGTGATTATACTCACTAACTGTCTACTTACTGAGCTTCTTGTTGTTGGTACAGTAAAATGTCTGAATAATCTACCTCCAAACCTGTATCCTAGCATCTCTATGCCACCTCCCTAGCCTTGTTTGCTACCACCTAGGTTGTTTCCTGTAATAGATCATCGATTTCTACATCCACTTTACCCATTCTTAACCACCACTGTCACTTCATTAACTGTTATTCTATGTCTCAGTCCAGAGACCAATTTCATTGTAACGTTTTTTTCCTCCTTCCATCCCAGGAGTCTTATTCTCCTCACTGAATCTTGATTCACCAGAACTGACTTCTCTAACCCCAAATTGGTTCTTTTCTTTACTTCTTGACCCATATAATTGTATCTTCTATTTGCACAACACTCCCTTCAGCTACACTATTCTAGCTGTCTTTAATGCATTTACTGGTTTCTGCTCTTGGTTTGTTGCACTTGGTTTCTTACTTAACCCTCCTGTACTCTCTTTTTCATCTCTTTTCTACTGTCTTTTACCTTAGCGCTCTCACATCTTATTACCCTTAGTCTTCTTCTCCTCCTCCTTCTTCTACTTCTGCTTTTTTCTTCTTCTCCTTCCTGTCCATCTCCTCCTTTTGCCCCATGTCTTCTCTGTCTCCACAATTTTTCCACTTTCCTGTCCCCTTTACCATCTTTTACCTGACATTACTTTGAATACTTCTCATTGCTCACTTCCCTGCTGTTTTCCCTTCATTTTTCCTTTCCTGCATATTTGTCTCCCCTCCATTGCTTGTCACTCATGTCTGTCCCCACCCTTCCACCTTGGCTTCTCTTCCCTTATATGTGTTTTTACACTTCCCCCTTCTTCTGGCTGTCTACATCATCATCAGCATGTGATCCAGTCCTCCTATTATCTGCCTGCCTCACTGTCTCTCAACTTTTCCTACCCTTTATTCTCTCTTCTACCCACCTGTTCTCTCTGTCTCCTAGACTCACTCTGCTGTTTCTCATTTAACCAGTAGGCCCACTACTGTTGCTAGCTCTGGAATTATTTCCTGAATCTTTCCCATTCTTCTGATATGCAGTATTTTCTTTGATGTCAAAGTTCCATGAGCCAAACCCTCTCTTCACAGTATGAACAGTTCAACAACCCCTGTTTCTCCTCTGCCTGTCATCCTGCCTATACTGCTTCATTCATCCTGTTCCATTCTTGGACCCCTCTATTTTTCCTTTCTTTTTAACAGTTTAACAATACCAAGAAAGGCCCATATAGCTGAAATACTAGTAATGACCTGATTTTCAAATATAAAACAAAAGAAAAAGTAAACTGCTATTTCAACTGAGAGCAACTTTTCTTATCCCAAAGTTGGTGGTACCAAACTATGCGACAGTGTGTAAGTTCAGGTAGCCACTATATTTATCAGTTCTGCTGATTTCTTATGCTCTGCAACATTATTTTTAAATAATGTCATGTTACTGTTTCAGTATAAGTTGCCCAGTTCTAACTAGCATCAAAAGCCCAAAAATGTTTCACATACTTATTCATTGTAAGAATATACTTATGTTCAACCATTTTACTCATTATGGTTTCTTGCTACACCCAAACCAGAATTCAATTGCTTGGCTATACAATAGTTCAAAATAACTGCCATTTTGCATCTTTTTGTCGTTTTTTATTTAAATGGCCATAATTGCCTAAATGTCTCAACTTAGCTCTCTGTTTCTTTGATATGCAGAAAATATTTGTTCTAATTACACACAGCTAATGAAATCTGATTTACTTTGAAACACTGATTACTTTATTAAGCAGCCACAGTGTACTCACATTTCAGTGTAAATTCATACTCAGTAACATGCAAACAGTGTTTTACTTTCCCCGTTTATGTTTTAAAGCTTCACTAATTTCAACATTTCCACATTAATTTACCTCTAGTTAATACCAAACTGTTACACATGTTGCCTAATACTGCTTCTTCGTGCTTCAGCATTTTACATATACATTTGCTGTACATTGTTTGCTATAGTATTTGTTTCTTTTGTTGTAATTTCACAGTTACTACCCTGTAAAATTCTTACACATAATTGCTATTCAGAAATCATACTGTGCATTAAAGATGTCTGTTTGCACTCTAAGGATCACAATTATTATATAATATAAATGTTTCTAAAAAAACATTTGTATTGCACCAAATACCTATTATTCCATCTGTATGGATATTTGCTCACACAACCATTTTGATTGGTACAAGTTTTTCCTTCTATATCTGACCCATTATTTTCACTAATTTATGCTGTTTTCCAAACCCATGAGATGGCCCTAAATCACCACTTACTCTGTATTTGTCCTAAGAATATCCTCACAGTGAAATGTTAATTAGTGTAAGAATGATAATTCTGTTCACTGCATCTTTACTCATGGACTCGAGATCCTTGAATAGCACACCTATTTGGAAGGCTCATATTTTGAACCAGGTTACTCATATGCTAAGTGGGACGAGGGATTTATATGGATGATGTGTGTCCAGAATTCTTTATAACTAAAAAGGCATTAAAACGTACTTCAGAGGACAATGAGAAGGCAGATCATATCTTCCAACAAGCACTGAATGTTACAATGTACAGCATTAGGGACATTTACATCATATATTTAATCACTGATCCTTTCCTTGCATATCTCATGCATGTCATTATACCTAAACTCCCTCTCCCAGTTTTCTAACAAACACGTGCACATAGTCTCTTCTCCATGGTTATCATATTTCAGGAGAGAGAAAGACACACTAACACCAAAGTTGTACAAAAACTGCTGAAGTATACAATTAGTATAGTAATGCCATAACACCTAACTTGTACAAAAACTGTTGTAGTATACAACTAGTATAGTAATGCCATAACACCTAACTTGTACAAAAACTGCTGTAGTATACAACTAGTATAGTAATGCCATAACTCCAAACTTGTACAAAAACTGCTGTAGTATACAACTAGTATAGTAATGCCATAACACCTAACTTGTACAAAAACTGCTGTAGCATACAACTAGTATAGTAATGCTATAACCATTCCTAACTGTTTTCAACCTAAACACACCACTACATGAGAAATAAACTGAAAGTAGTTTTGAAGAAACCAGGCATTTCACACCTGCATTTTGAACCGCCTTTTCAGAATGTGTATTCACCTTCAAATAGATCAGCCATTAGCTGCAGCAGACTCTTAACTTTTCTACTTATCTAGACAACTTCCCTGTCAAAATTGCACCTGAAAAAAGTTTACTGTAGTTTGGGTTTTTTTCGCTCCCCAAACTCTCTCCATAACAAAAGAAGATAAAATTCCTTATTAATCTTCTTCTTCTTTCAGCTTTTCCCAGTTAGGGGTTGCCACAGCGGATCATCTGTCCGCTCATGATTAGCAGTGGAGTTTTACGGTGTCAAGTTGCCAGCCCGGCACCCAACCTTCCACAGAAGGCACACACATGCACTCACACCTAGGGCCAATTTAGAGTGTCCAATCCACCTGCAGCATGGCTTTGGGATGTGGGAGGAAACCGGAGCATCCAGAGGAAACCCACGCGGCTGCAGGGAGGACATGCAGACTGCACAGAAGGCACCCCAGCCGAGGATCGAACCGGAGAACCTCTTGCTGTGAGGTGACAACGCTAACTGCTGCACCACCGCGGCCACCCAAAATTCCTTATTAATAATGTTCTAAAAAACATAATCTTCAGTTCCTTTAATTGACAGCTACATTTCCTGTAGCCCTCTTGGCTACTTATTATATATTTTTCAGACTACTGTTCCGAAAGTATTGAACCACATTTGGCAGACATTTTGCAATTTTTGTAATCGTTTAAGACTTTCTGCTCCTTTTCCCATTTTAGTTCACTTACTGTACCGATTTTTCCTCTTTGGGCCCAAACTATGAAACCCTGACATATTTTGTATCAGCTCTTCACTCTTTTGTTAAGTGTAAATTATTGTTTTGACCTAATGAATATGTTTTGTTCCGGAACTACAATTAGGAGTCATAAGCTACAACACTAAAATCTCTGTGTTAAGTGGATCGTGAATTCATTATGTCTGTAGCATTACAGACTGCTAATTATATCAGCTAATGAAATCTGTTTTACTTTGAAAAACTGATTACAAAAGATACATTCCTGATCAGCATGCTTACCTGGTTAACAAACTAATCCAAGAGTAAAATAAATAAATAAATAAAAGAGTACAGATGTGGGTTCTAGTAGTTTGCATGTGACTGAGAACGATGCTCTTATTCTGGAGATGTGATGCATAGAATGTAATGCCAAAGGATAATGTGGGGGGGGGTCTTTATCATTTATGTATTTATTGACATCTGTTTACTGTGAAATTTTAACTAGGAAATAGTACTTATTTTCAGTGAAGGCCCAGGGAAAAAGCTCCAATATAAAAAATATTAACAGAGTCACAGACGTCATTCAGATGTAAGGTGAATAAGTTGATACAATCAATTTAATTTAGTTGCAATAGGAAACAAGGATTTAGTGACAAAGACGTACAAAAAGAATTAACATTTTTGCTCTGGGAAAAATAATAACAAAAAGAATGATTAACTGGCGAGGACATTATAACATTGGAGTAGGGGACACATAGTTGGTACACTGCATAAAATGGCTGAAGCTGTGGGGAAGGAGAGTAGAAGGGACAATGCAGCTGAATTAGGCTTGGAAAAGACAGGAGATTATGGCATGTGGGGAGGAAGTTATAGAAAACATAACAGAGAAAACTGATAGAAGTATGTAATAAGAAAATAACAGATTCAATTAACTAACCTCAAGAGTGGTTGATATGAATAGAGACTAATAATGCATATATATATATATATATATATATATATATATATATATATATATATATATATATTGTGATCAGATGGTACTCCAGTAGAGATATTCAGTATAAAATGGAATAAATATTTACAATATGAACAAAAAGGAATACATGTCTATCACCTCGGGGAAAATAATGACGTGTGATATACATGTCCAAGGAGAAATATTGATTTCTTTAAAAATTCATGTGCTGCTAATTACATATTTTCATATTTTATGCCTTTTGGTCATTCTGCAAAGGTGCTGCTAATTTGAGATTCAGTTTGTTCTAGATATTTATTGTCTGTATTAATGGTAATTATACTATGTGCAGCTTTGGTAGTATAACTGATTGCTCTGACCATGGTACAGTGCGTGCCTTCTATGTCCCAGTACTTTGCTTCATTTTAGTTTAAGAAATAAATATTTGACAATTCCAAATGCTGATTTACATCGGTGATGGAATGAAGCAGACTGACAGTGACAGAGACAGACAGGCATGAGACAGCCGCTACCACTAGACTCATGCTCTAGAAAAAAACTATTTTGATGGGTGATAGTTTGCGCAGATTAAGGCCTGTATAGGTTTATTTATTTTTATTTTTTCTTGTGTACCCTTCTCTACCATGTATGTTGCATTATTTTATTTCTGATGATTAATATAAAACAGTACCTTACCAAATGAGTTTGTGAGTACCTCTCATTTGTTATAATTTAACCACAGCACTATGATTTTCACCATCGGATTTAGCCTTGCTTCTCCTATATTTGCTGATTTTTTTTTACATGAAGTTGGACCGGTTTAGATGTATATAAATTATTAAATAAGTGAACTAAGCTACTACAATACAAGCATTCATTATCATTAATTAAATAAAGTCTAGCATTGCATGACCCCTTATTCTGATAAATATGCTATGATTTTTAACGCTCACAGGTTAAGAGTATGAATTTGTGCATTATTTATGCAGACTAACAAGGCAATGATATATTCTGAAGGTACATTTTTTTCTTACTGATGATGATTGTTTTTCATTGTCACTTTTCATGTGTGTATCTTGACAAAAGCTTGCTTATAACTGCTAATACATACCCTAAAGAGAGGCAATTGAGATAGAAAGCATTTTCATACACTCCATTGTTTTATTTTTAATTATCTGCTCATTGGAACCTGAAAACCGTTTTGTGTTTATTCTACTGGGAGAGGAATTTGAACAGGACACATGTCCAGTTTATTTATGGATAGAAAGGTTGATAACTTACTGGCTAAGTGATTTGAGGAGCAAAAAAAATTTATATTTTTAAATATTTTTCTAGATAACTTAGGAAAATTGTACTGTGAATAAAAGAATGAATGATTATTTACAGGAAAATGAGGAAAATATAGAGGAAATGTGTAACTTTTTTGAAGATGTAAATAAAAGCTTTTCAGTGCTTTTTTTACTTTTATTTGTAATCTTTTTTTATTATCTTACTGATAACAGCAACTCTTCCACTGTGATTAATGCAGCAGTATTTAAAGTGGTTCCTTCTAAATGATTGACAGTTGCTTCTTTGAACAAAACTTTTTGATTCCCTTACCTATTTTGCATGCGTCATGACAGACTCACCTGTGATGATAACTAACTGAATATTAGCCATAAAAGCCGCACTCTGTATTCATCCTGGAACTGGATACATGTGTCTTGGGAAAGCACAACACTGCACTACAGGGGAGGACCATCGTACACCCTTTATTACCAGAAAAATATATTGCCATACACTAAAAATGTTACTAAATTACTGCACCATAAGGTTATGTGTTTGTCAAAGAGAATTCCTGAAACCGTTCTGCAGTTAAATAAACGCATACTCGCTTTTCAGCATAACTTTAATAAGTGGCACTAGAGGGCTACCCTGCTTAAGGCTGTTTCATGACAAGGGTTTTGTTAACTGTGATAAACAGTGCCTAGCATGACAGGAAACAGAAAGTGTGTGTTTTACAGCGATAGGTGTATTAAACTGCAGACCCATCTTTCAGGCTGTGTGGGGATTCTTCCGATAAGGAGGTGGTGTATGATACTGTATCACTATTATTTACCTTGAAGATGGTATCATGAACAAGAAGACCTGAGAAGGAAATGAGAACATTCTAGAAGTACCTTACCCTGAATACAGACTGAATATTTTCATAGCATAGGAGTAGACTTATAATAACATACCATTACCATGAGCAGCACAACAGCTGTGGGAACTTCAGTATCCCCCCCAACATACAGACGTACTTAGAATTGTGACTACTATGACACATGAAACATTGCTGTGATACAGCTAAAGTAATCTAGCCTTTTGAAACAAATGGGATATGCTCAGTAGATTCAGTATGTTACAAAAAAGGAAACTGTTACACTGCATACTATATTAGAAATTCAGCGCTCCACCTCTGACCCCCCCCAACAAACATTTTATTTATTTTATAAAAGGGAGAAGCTAACCAATCCTTTGAATGTCTAGGGGACATGTGGAGAAACGTGACTATCCAGACAAATCTCTTGCAGAAATGGGGATGCACACAAATTCCACAAGGAGAATAACTGAGGTTAATTCCAAGCTCCCAGACCCAGATGCTTTTAGGTAGAAATCTTAACTACTAAGCCACCTTTTAAGAAAAGTACGGTACAGCAGTACCTAATAACATGACCAATAATTCTGACAGAAATTCAGTGTGTCTACAGCAGATGTAACAGATCTTTGTAAAAAAAAAAAAAAAATACCCATGTATATATTTATGTATATAGCCAAAGAAAGTACAGCAATATTTTGCAGTTAATTGTATACAATTAATCATAGGATAACAGAAAAAAATGTATCAGAGGGATCCTTTTTAGGGCCACTTTTCTTCTCTTTCTATAAAACTAACTTAATTTGGAACCTACCACACTTAAACTTTACTTTATATGCAGGTGACATTTTCTTAGCAAAAGAAATCAAGTTCAGACATTTTATTTCACTGTTCAACATGATTTCCATTTAATCTGTGACTGGTATAAATGCAACAGGTTTGCACTTGATACAAATAAAAGCACAGTAATGGTTCATAGGTTCATAGGTTTATAGGTTTGTACTAGGCTATCAGCCCTAGGGCCTATACAAGCCTAGCCATAAAAATTCTCTGGCTATTTCTTCCCACAGTATTTACTTCCCTGGACCCATGTCTAGCTGGATTGATGTGATCCCTAGGGTGAATTTCCTATCTCCCATCCAGTCGTCAAGGTTTCTTTTGAAGAGGGCCAAAGAGGTGCTCTGCTTGACATGTATGGGCAGTCTATTCCAGAGTCTGGGGAGTCTCTGGGTCAGGAACCTATGCCTCCAGCATGTTCATAGGTTCATAGGTTCATAGGTTCATAGGTTCATACTAGGCTATCTGCCCTAGGGCATTTATAAGCCTAGCCAGAATGTGTTTGGCTTTCGCCACCCATTTTAAATTTATTTTGCTATGTTTCGAGGTTAGTATACTATGCCTCTATCTAACAGTGACACAGAAGTGATACCCGGGGTAAACCTACGATCTCCCATCCACTCATCAAGATTCCTCTTGAAGAGAGTCAATGAGGGACTCTGCCTAGCCTGGACTGGGATTTTATTCCAGAGTGAAGGGAGCCTCTGGGTTATGAATCTGTCCCTCCAGCATGTCCTATTTATTTCAGTGCTGAGGTTCAAGTCTCTCGAGCGCGTAGCTCGATGGGATTTGGATTTTCTGAGGTGCAGCATGTCCATTAATTCCGGGTTGGACATGGCTTTATACGTCAGGCACAGATCTCCTCTGAACAGGCGGTATGCCACTGAGTAGAGCTGGAGTTTCTTTAACCGGGCAGCATATGGCATCTGTTTGAGCCCTTTGATCCTCTTGGTGAGGTACTTTTGGGGTCTTTCCAGTTGCTGCAGGTGTCTGGTAAGGTACATCCCAAAGGGCATTGTACTCAATTATGGGCCTGATGAGGGATGAGTAAAGAGGCACGATGACCTCCCTGATCTAGATGTGAATCCCTTCATGATTAGATGGGCTATATAAAATGTTTTTCTAACCACTTTGGCCACGTGGTTGTCAAATGAGAGATTGCTATCAACTTGGGTCCCCAGGTCCCTAATTACTTCTTCTGTACTTAATGGATTTCCACCTATGTGGTAATTTGTGGGCACTTTGTTTTGCCAAAGGGGATGACTATACACTTTTTGGCATTTAGCTTGAGGCCATGGCTCTGGCACCAGTTGTCTGTTTCTATGAGGCCCTTTTGGAGAATGCTTGTGTCGGCTGGAGAGTCGATTATGGCACCCAGTTTGCAGTCATCTGCGAACTTGGTCAGCCACAGTCCTTCCGTGTTGGCCTGTACCTCCGAGAAATATATACCGAACAAGAGAGGTCCCAGGACTGAGCCTTGTGGGACACCACTTGTAACTGGTTTGGAGTCTGACATGGCTCCAGCAATTCTAACCATGTGGGTTCTGTCCTTGAACCAGTTTGCAATCCATCTAGTGACATAGGGGTTTATATTTAAGCTGGTGAGATTATCTATAATGCCCAAGTGGGGTATTGTATCGAAGGCTTTTGCGAGGTCCAGGTAGGCTGTGTGGACCACCTTCCCCTTGTCAATGGCCTTGGTGACTGTTTCAAAGAAATCAACCAGGTTCAAGAGGCAGGATCTGCCCTTAACAAAGCCGAACTGGGTAGGATCCAGTGTTTGTAGGTCCCCAATATCTTTATTTATGAGGTCCATGATGATCCTTTCCATAGCTTTGCAGACCAAGCTAGTCAGGCTTATGGGGTGATAGTTTCCAGGATCCGTTGAGGCACCACCTTTATGGAGAGGGACCACTGTTGCTGTACGCCACTCTTTGGGCACATATCCTGTAGTAAGGCTGAGATTGAACAGTAGTTTTATGTTTGGGTTTAGCTCTTCTTTGAGTTCATGTAGGACGCAGCCCGGGACTCCATCTGGTCCCATTGATGCTGTGTTTTTTGCTTTGGAGAGGGCGGCTCTTACCTGAGCATCTGAGATGTCAGGGGGGCAGCACTCTGCTGGGATAGATATTTGCCCTTTTGGTGGGAGGGGGAGTTTGCGCTGAACCTGTCAGCTAGGATGTTGGCAATGTCTGTGGGTTCGGTGTATTTTTTGTTATTTTGGACTAATTCTGAGCATATCTGGGAATTACCACCCAGGTTCCTAACATAACTAAAGAAAGCCTTGTGATTATCCTTAGTGTCCTGTGCAATTTTTCTCTCGAAGCTGGCCTTAGACAATTTTATGTGTGCCCTTAGTTTTCTGCTAATACTGATCAGTGATGCCTTCCCTTTTTGGGATTTTGCTTTATCATTTAGTAGCTTCCTCCTTCTATTGTATAGTTTGTTTATGGCTGGGGTCCACCAGACAGGACGTCTGCCTTTGGAGGATTGGGTCTTGGTTTTATTTGGGATCGCATGATCCATGCATTCCTGAAGGTGTTCATAGAATGCGTTTATAAAGGATTCTGCGGTCTGGGCTGTATTTTCCACAGGCCCGGGGGCTTTGAAGGATTCCACCTCAGTTTTGAGGAGTGTAAAATTTGCTTTAGAGAAGTTTTTCACTGTGGTTTTCTGGGCAGGGGGTGGGGTCGGGATGTGAATATCCAGTGAGATTAGTTTATGGTCTGATCTTACCAGTGAGGTATACACTTCTGGTCTGGAGCATAGAGTCCCCATGTTGGTGATGATCAGGTCCAGTATGTTTTCCCCTCTGGTGGGAGTGGTAACAAGTTGTTCCATAGCATTTGAGTTTATAAATTCTAGGAACCTTTGGGCTAGGGTGTTGGAGCTAGAGTAATGCTCCCAGTCTATGTTTGGGTAGTTGAAGTCGCCCAATATAATGGTGTTTGGAGAGACCTTCATATTTTCCAGTGTTCTCAGGAAGGCCGAGTGGGGTTCCTGGTTTTGGGAGGGTGGTCTGTAGCAGGCTATAAACTGGAAGGCAGTTTTACCCACTGTTAGTTGCACATGGATAGATGTTTTGTTCATTTTGATGACAAGGTTTAGATCCCTGGAGCGTGTGTCTCTGAGGGATTGGGATTTCTTTAAGTGTAGCATGTCCAACAGCTGTGGGTTTCACATAGCCTTGTATGTTAAGCAGAGATCGCCTCTGAGTAGACGATATGCGACAGAGCATAGGTGGAGTTTTTTTAAACGGTCATCATAGGGCATCTGCTTTAGGCCTGTGATTCTTTTAGTGAGGTATTTCTGCAGCCTTTCCAGTTGTTGCAGATGTCTTGAGAGGTACATACCAAACGGGGCATTGTATTCTATAATGGGTCTAATGAGGGACGAGTACAGTGGGACAATGACCTCCTTTTTTCTGGATGAAAAGCCCTTAGTGATGAGGTGTGTCCCTAAGTCTCTTATCACACTTTCGGTGCCTTTTTGTATAGCCAAAAGGCAAGCTACAATTTAAGAATTTTCTATTCCTGGTTCCTCGTTCAACTTACTACCCAATAAAACTGAACAAAGATATCAAAAAGTGTACAACTAGATTGCATTCTTCCCATTCATAACTACACTGAACACATAACCTCCAAAGTGCTTCATCAGCTAAAAGTATAGTCTGCACCCGTTCAAACTGTCTTACTCCACAAGTTCACTGGGCAATAGCTATTAATATTCTACTATGTAGACTGGGATATGTTTTACTTATAACACTGTAATGCCAGGTCACAACACTAACTTATTACAAATAACTGAAAATAAAAGCTTCATCTCACCAACATCAGGGAACATCCTTGCATTACTACCAAAAAGCTACATGATTACTAGTTGCAGCTAGAAACTTCTACTCATTAAATACTCTAAATTTCAAACTGCTGAATGACAGATACTGTCAAACTCTTACTAAGTTAGTAATCTCTCAAGAAACTAGATACACATTATGATACTATCAAACTTAACTGGACAAAATGTTTTTTAGGAATATACAAAGGAGTCTTTTCCAAGGAAGGCCCTGCATATGAGTTCACTGCCTACCAATATCTCTACTACATTGTCACTTAAAATATTTAAGAAAAAAAATTAAAGCCACATCTAGCAGATGACTTTAAATCTACTTAAAGAGGCTAATCACACCATAATCTAATATTGTTAGTTGGTATAACACGGACAAAGTATTAACATTCTATCTTATTTATACAGTGCAATTCAACAATTCAACTGTTTTGTAATGATAACATTTCTCTTTTGGTTTATTTAAGTGTTATCTCACTTTATTAAGTATATCATATCAACAGTTTAATTTTCTTGTATGCGTGCTATGTCATTTCTACGTATGCAAATGTTTAAATTGAATTTGTTTATTTTGTATATGTTTTTCAGTAATTCTTTTCACACATGTTCCTGCCTTGTGGCCCCGGTTGTGGCTGAATAGTGTAATCAGCCAGCCCACTCACCTAGTTAAAGAAACACATGAATAAATAAACAAAAGGATGCAAGCTCTTTAGTTTCAAACATCAACTTCTAAGTAATGTCAAGTCGGCTTTTCCCGGTCAACAAATGTAAATAAATAAATAAATAAATAAAAATAAAAGAGATGGCATTTTTTGCTTAATTTGTGTGATTTTTTTAGATTTTTCTCTGTAAATTCAGAATAATACTATATCATAAGAACACATCACTGTATGAAAATGTTGGTCATTGTAGACCTCTGACGTACTTCACAAAAACAGACATAGACTGTGAATTTCATGCAGTTTTCTGCATGGTTTTGAAAATTACAGCATTTTTAGTCTGTGCTTCTCTCTCTTTAAACTATGCAGAAAATGTAAACTAAATGTATTATAATTGCTCCTATGCAATTAGAAGTTAAAATCTATACAATACGCCAGCAAAGGTCTTTAAAAGTACATTCACAAAGTTTGAAGGATGTAGATATCCTTTGTTTTCCCTCCTTCTGTTTCTGCCAGACCTGCATGAAGGCTTTTCTATCTGTAGCCAATCATCCTGTTTATTGCACTGGGGGCAACAAAACTGCCATCTCAGAGCTAGGCAAGCATCGTATAACCCCTTTGTTCCTGCCCAGGGAGCCTTATCAGCCCATCTGTTTTCCCCCCTCTAGTGAGAGTCTGATGGAAGGGACCTCCTAAGCTCAGAGACAGCTCCCTTGATCCCCACTACATGCTGCTTGCTATTTGAAGAGTACTGCCACATGCAGATTTCCCCAGCCATTACAGCTGCACAAAGGGAGCTTATACACTTCAGGCCCATGTTCCCTAGGTGCAACAACACCTAGGGATCCCTGTCTGTCACCCTAGTAGTGAGCTATAGTAACCCCTCCTGCAGGCACTGGACACTAATTCCCTTCTTCCCCCACTCAGCTCTTCAAATACCTGAAATGCTAATCAATCCCAGGTGAACTGGGTCACAAACAGACCTTTATCTCTCTATACCGCAAAGACAAGTAAATTCAGACACTATTGAGTTAGGTATTTGCAAAGTCATTTTTGTTTTGTCATTTGTTTTCTTGCAGTTAGGCTGCAGCTGGAAAAGTACCTTTATGGTCCAGCTTACCTGCTTGCACAGATAAAGTAAGCAATCCATACCTTCTAAAATAAGTTACCTGAAGCATTCAGAACTATTCTGATGTAGCAATGCTGCAACATGCAGCAACATATGCAGATAAAGCATTCAGAACTATTCTGATGTAGCAATGCTACAACATGCAGCAACATATGCAGATAAAAACCGACAGGTGTCAGCATCATCCTTAAATGAATGTTTTAATTTAATAATTTAAGCAGTTTGAGAAAAGTTCCAGCAACTTGGATTACATTTTTTTGTTGTAGCACATACTACTTTAATCCAACATGTCTCTGTTGAAATTTTGATTTTCTGAAGACTGACTAGAGTATTTTTGTAGTTACAACACAAAACAGGGCTGTATAGCACTGTTAAGGAAAGTGACACATTCCAAATTGCCTCCAAGAAGGAGTAAAGACCAACACATACATGCTTTAACATCGTTATCTGCATTAAAACCTGAAAGTAGCTAATGAGTCAGACCATGTCCATCTATCTAGAATGATAACCTGATGAAGCGCACCTGTGTGTGCGTGAAAGCGCTCGTTCAATAAAATCTTTCTACATTTTATGGTGGTTCCTGGCAGTTTTCGTTTATCTAGAATGATAACAGCTGACAATACAAACAGACTGATGTTTCATAATGTCATACCGTTCCTTTGTAGGAAATGAACAGGACTGTTTTGGTAGTAAAAGGGCCACAATACCTTTCAATAAAACATAACAGAAAGTATATAACCAGTGAGGATGTGCCCACTCCAAAACAGATAATACTTAGAAGGTATAAATGTCTGCAGTACTAATGATGAGTATGACAATTCATACAAAGTGTATTCCTCTGGAGTGCTAACATTAAGTAATAATTCCTACAAGGTGCAAACCTATGTAGTACTAATGTTATGTATGATACTCCTTACAAGGTATAAATGTCTGCAGCACTATGAGTACAATAATTCTTACGAAGTGCAATCCTCTGGAGTACTAACATTAAGTAATAATTCTTACAAGGTGCAAACCTCTGCAGTACTAATGTTAAGTGTGATACTCCTTACGAGGTATAAATATCTGCAGCACTAGCTATGAGTATGATAATTCGTGCAAAGTGTATTCCTCTGGAGTGCTAACATTAAGTAATAATTCTTACAAGGTGCAAACCTCTGCAGTACTAATGTTAAGTATGATACTCCTTACAAGGTGTAAATGCCTGCAGTACTAATGAGAAGTCATGCAAAATAAATATATGGGAATTTATTCTACATTACGAGCACACATATGCTAATTGGTTATACATTACACATAATATGTCTGCTTGTACATTACCAGAGATAAGTATGCTGATTTGTTGTACATTGCTAGAGATAAGTATGCTAATTGGCTGTATATCAGTAGCAATACATATGCTAATTTATACAGAGTATAAAGCCCTGCAGTGATTGTGATGAGTAATTTGATTTCATCAAAGTGAAATGCTTCTAGTTCTATCAAATATTGCATTACCAGGCTCATTATTATAACTTTTCAGAAGTTAACACTTTATAGCATGGTTGGGCAATCCTTTGCTTCAGTTTATTCTGAAAGCTTTTTATCTCTAATTTGCATATACTCTTACATAATGAAGCACATTCAATGCTATACAGAATGTTGTTACTCTGTCCAACATGCCAGGTGGGTTATGAAATGTAAAGCAATGCTTAGTACCTTCAGCTACAGCTGCATACAGTAATCTGTAGCATTTAGTAATTACTGTGGAGTGTCTTAAAATTTATACTTATAGTACCAGTGTTAACCCATAACTCTATTTTATTCAGGCTGCTTTACAATAATTAAATAAAAAAGATAAAAAGCTCCAACAACCTTTACTTTTTAGATGACAGAATAACTAGTGAGCATTTGTGTCTTCTTTTCTTTTGTGTCTTTCTTTCTCTAAAGAACTATAATCTGCAAACTTGAACTATGAAAGGATTTTTTTAATGCTGAATAGGCACTGTTTTTTTTTTTAACATTCTAACAGCAGTCTTCCAGATTAGGTACAAAATATTTAGAGCTATTGCCTCTTAAAAAACAGATTATATGATTATATATTACAGTAAACTGACTAATCCACATTTTGAACATTGCTCACAATTCAAAACTTAAAATGTGAACAGAAGAATTATTCATATGTGAATATAATAAAAACAGACGGTGACTGCAGCTCGGTCATAAATCAATTAAATAATAACTGCTAAAATTTCAGTACTTAAAAAAAAAGAAACAATATAAATTTCATATGTACTCGATGACGAATACTTACATTGCAAGAGTAGAACAAATGCACATGCATGCATGTATAAAAATATGTGAATTTTTATTTATAATATTAAGAGTATTTGTTAACTAGTTCAGTGGAATTGCCCATGGACCATTTGTAGTCATGACCCAGGCACATTGGTATGTAACTTGGCATCGGTTGCATTGATTTAGAAGTCTGCATGCATGTATAGTTATTTTAATGACTAACATGATACCCTATTGTTCTATATTTAATAATGTTTATTGCCTTTTTAGGATGAGTGGAATTCTTTTTGTCTTACTACTTAATGGATACATTTCCTGTGTCTCATAGATGTTGACATTGTTTTAACATAGTTTTTGTCTTTATGTTGAAGCCAGCATAACTGTAGATACATTTCAGGTTCAATTGCTAGACTGCATGCATTCATCTGCTATCCATAATACCTTCTAAAGCAGTTAAAATAAACATGAGCACCTGAACTGCAATGTTCAAAAATGTAATCTAATTTGCATTTCTTACAATCTGCCTGTAATCTGTTATTTATATATTCTACAATTTTGGGTCATCAACTAACATGTTCGTACTTGTTTCGCTTTTGTATTTAATTGAATTATTTTTCTCTACTGACATGGTGCATGGCAAATTATCTTCTTTCTGCTAGCAAGTGCAATTCAATACCTCACTTACGTAAATCAATAAATAGTTTCCCCATTTATCAGGGTACAGTGTAATAGATATAACAAGATGACTACTCTAAAATATTAAAGACCTGAAGAGGAAAAAAAGACACCATGTCGGTTACAACAGCACTATATGTTTAATTATATGGGTCAATTAATTTTGATGAAGCATTCAAGCAGGTAAAGGGATGCACATTCAAAATAATAGTAATTTTGATTTTACAATGTGAAAGCCTTCCCTTTATGAAATTAGTTATAACACACAGACACGTAATCTCTGAATTTTAGAGCTAATTGCATATTTTACAGTTGTAGAAATACTTTGGATATCTGAACAATGAATTGCAATATCGTAATATATTTAAAATAGAAATTAATAGTTAAGCATATCTAAATCATCTGAATAGAAAATGTTAAATGTTGCATACAGATTAAGAACATTTGCAATTTTAAAATCAAATCTCACCTAAATGATTCATTGTAAAAGTTAATCTGAAGCAAAACTGCTCAGGCTGTGGTGCAAGTAATGTGTATGAAACTGCCCCTAACCACCACACCCTCAATGGATATATATAAGAAGAGCAATACAGCAGTGAGATTGTAGCAGCAGAAATGTTTACCAAATCACATTATAGATCACTATACTGAAAAAAGGCATTAGTTCTCGAAACCTGTATGCAAAAAAAATGCATAGATAAAAGTGCTGCGGCTGGGTGGCCACGGTGGTGCAGCAGTTAGCGTTGCCCCCTCACAGCAAGAGGTTCTCTGGTTCGATCCTTGGCTGTGGTGCCTTCTGTGCGGAGTCTGCATGTCCTCCCTGTGGTCGCGTAGGTTTCCTCCCACATCCCAAAGACATGCTGTAGGTGGATTGGACAACTCTAAATTGGCCCCAGGTGTGAGTGCGTGCATGTGTGTGCCTTCTGTGGATGGCCGGGCACCAGGCTGGCAACTCGACACCATAAAACTCTACTGCCAGTCATGAACAGGTAGGTAATCCGCTGTGGCGACCCCTAACCGGGAAAAGCCGAAAGAAGAAGATAAAAGTGCTGTGGCTAGAGGATATGGTTTGGCCAGTACTAAACTGCTCTGGTTCTGCAATTTAAAGAGAAAAAAGTATGGTGTGATGGCCATTATCACATTACACTTTGTTGCTTTTGTGCTTATGCATTTGGATGTATGTATGTATTCATCCTCTCCCCCATATTTGATTCCTGCCATAAGTCTAAAGCTTAAATGACTAAATATTATTATAATGAAACTGAAATCTGGTAAGATTCAAAAGGCTAATAAGCAAGGTCCTGAAATAATAAAGAATAAACACATGAAAGTAAACAACATACTAAATAAAAATAATGTTTCCATGGGGGACAAGCTCCCTACACTCCCAGATCTCTGTACACTAAATCTAACATTGCATAGCTCTGCTCTGCTGCTCAGAGTTTTCAGATTTTAATGTCTGTTTTTTTTCCATTTTGTACTTTTCGTGAGAAATTGTTTCATTTTTTTGGTCCCTCAAGCATATTATTGGTTTCTGAATAATCTTAATAGATTGTAATATGAAATTATGAGTGTGTGTGTGTGTGTGTGTGTGTGTGTGTGTGTGTGTGTGTGTGTGTGTGTGTGTGTGTGTGTGTGGGTGTCTCTGTGAGACAATGGAAATGAGACCAAACTGTCATGAATTTCAGGAACTATGTAATATCTTTCTTAAAGAATAATAGCATAAGAACTGTTTGATGATTTGACAAACTTAACCAGTTGTGTGGAGCTTAAATAATGTTTATCAGGTGCAGTTATTGCATGGCAAAACAATGGAACTCAATGCAAAAGAAAAGTGTACTATGTGACAGCAGTCTTTTGCACTGTTATTGTATATGATGTACATTAACTGCTGACCTTTTATCGTTTTTAAATAAGCAATGATAAATACAAAAGATAATTTCCTTTACAATAACCGTGCATATAACAGCAGTTGTGAGATGTTAGGGCCCCGTGCTCTCCTTGACCTCATGGGATGTTTTATTATAATAAATAAAAACAGAAACTTAACTTGAGAAAGGTTGCTACTTTTACACTCTGAAATGTGCATATTCCAGTTAACTTAAGTGGCTTTTTGATTCATGTGTAAAGCAACTGCTCTTTGAAGGACTGTTAATGCATACTGATTGTAGGAAAGGCAATTTTAATATGTGTAGGCTGGCTACCTATTTCTTGGAACTATGTTTGAAAAGAGTAAAGAGATGACGTTCCTTTCCAAACATCTTCAATATGAATGAATGATAAAAAGTGAAGCAGGGAGAGGTTACATATCACTGCTAGAAGTACTTTATGGGAAAGTGCAAGGGGCACACATTTCAAATTATTTGCATAAATGAGCACTTAATTTTGATTGTTTCCTGATGTTGAAAACAGTAGGCTAGTCAATGTCCAATAAAGAACTTGATTTTTCCTATTTTTATAATGAGATTTTTTTTTATTTAATTAATGACCCCTCCTTTAGACATGTCAAACATGGGTCCCATCTGACTGAGCTGGTGATAGCAAAGGTGGCTGCAAAAGATCTCAATGCACTCATTGAAAAGAGTCTGGTAGTTGGTACAGAGGGTTAAGGCTGTGAGCTATAGTTTCTGTGGTTCAAGGTTTGAGTCTCACTGCCCTCCTTTGCCTATTGTGTGACTTTGAGCAAGATGCTTAACCAGACAGTGCTTGGAGCAACTTGGAATTTGGGCTACACTCTTCAATGGCCCCTGGACTACAAGTCTTCTAACTACCTATAAACCTAAGTTCCCAGTGCTCTGGCCAAGTTTCCCCTAGTCAGTATGAATACCACCTCATCTCTCTTCTAAAAAGAGACTGCTGGCCTAGTGAGACTAATCCAGTAAACAAAGTTTAGATAAATAAGTCTTTCCTCATGTACCCTCTTATACCAGAGTAAGATTTCATTATTTTTCACTGAAAGAAGCATTTTCTAATTTCAGAATCTACAGTTTATCTGTAGCAAACAGATAAATGTGAGTCATGCAGTGGGGTTTCTGAGGTGAATTGCAAATCGCGCCTTGCACTGTGTGGTATACATTATAACTGCGACACTGCATATTTAGAGCAGATTTAGAAACTTACTCCTGCTAAGAAGTCAGATTATCTATCTGCATTAGCATCAGCTTTATGATACTACAATGCCTTTGAAATAAAGGGTCTTGTTCTATTCCTGAAAAAAAACACTAGCTCACAAACCACCAGAGGTTTTTGGAGAAAGGAGTATTAATAGTCTTTGGCTTCCTTCCTCCTTCATTTGGGCAGTAAGTTTCCTGCAAGATCATTCTAGGCACATGTTGAAACAGATGCAATGAGGATTGTAAAACAAACCTAAGTCACTACCAGGCAAATGCAATGAAATTAACTGTCAAGGTTTGTTGTTTGGAAAGGGATGGATGATATACTACATATACAAATTTACGGTGTTGGTAACTAGGCAAGTACCCTACAGTAAAAAGTATAAAGGCAGTGACAATGCTCTACTATTTGTGAGATGCCATGTAGGTGCTGTGAATTTACAGCTAGTAGCTGTAAGATACCAGGTGGCTGCAGTGTGTGATGCACTAGTAGCACTGAGACACCAGGTAGGTGCAGGGTGTGATGCACTAGTAGCAGTGAGACAGCAGGTGTCTGCAGAGTGTGATGCACCAGTAGCGGTGAGACATCAGGTGGCAGCAGTGTGTGATGCACTAGTAGCAGATAGACACCGGGTATATGCAGTGTGTGATGCACTAGTAACCGTGAGATACCAAGTGGGTGTGGTGGTGGTGTATGATGTACTATTTATAGATACCAGATATGTATGGTGTATGCTACATTAGTAACAGTGAGATACCAGATGGGTGTGGTGATGTATGATGCACTATTTGTAGATGCTGAGTATGTGTGATGTATGATGCAGTAATAATAGTGAGATACCAGGTGGGTGTGGCATAAGGTGCACTAATAGCAGTGAGATACCAGGTGGGTATGGTGTATTATGCATTACTTAGCAGTGAGATACCCTGTGGGTGCAGAAATATGATGCAATAGTAGCTGTAACGTATTGGGTGAGTGAGGTGTATGATACACTGCTATGCTCTGCTTCAGTTATACATGAAGCAGAGGGGAAATTAAAAGAGACACTGAAGGTGAGGTAGTAAAACCTTAAAACTGAACTGAGTACAAGATCATTAGAAAGTCATAAGGTGGAACAGGCTACTGGAAATGTAGTGGTACAGCCAGGATAGTCACCAGGTCAGTACTGAAGAGTCAGATTTAAGTGTTAAGGCAGCACATAGGTGGTGGGAGGGGCAAGTAAAGTACAAAGGTGGGGGCCAAAGACTCCTTTCATTAGGGCTCCATTTCACCAAAGGATGGCTCTGATGCCGGTTTGCAGTCTGTCTGCAAGAGTCAGAGAAGAAAGAAAGGTGAATTTTATTTTGTTTTGGAAAAAGTGAGCTATATTTATACCTTTTTTTCCTTTTCTCTCAGATTATGTGATCTTGAAATTAGTATATAAAGAGATTCTGTGTGTGGTGGCAGATGCCACACATGAGGGGGTAGAAGATTGCCAAGAAGTATAGGAAAGTTTGTCTATTTGCCCCTAAAAACTTTTCTTTGGTACTGTATGTTTTTTTTGTATGTGTGATGATCTGAGTGTGCAATTTGACGTCAGTTAGATGTTTTAGTTCTGATTATTTGAATTTCACCAAAGCAAGAGGCAATTAATCATATTAAGTTCAACATTTCACATGCACACACACACACACACACACACACACACACACACACACACACACAGGACGACACACACAAGTTCATTACTGTGTGGTCTGGAAAGAAGACAGAACTGAATGACATGTTATAAATTGATAAAGGCAGTCAGACACAGAAACATTACTAATGATCAGCTGTTGAAACCTGGATTGTGTTATATCAGGGTGCATTAAAAAAACAGAACTGAAGGGATGCACTGTTCACTGTGCAATGGTTTTAGATAGGGTGATTTTTTTGCCACATAATAGGACTCATTTAACTGAAATTGCATTGTTAATATTGTTTATGTTTTGTTATGGGAGCACAAGGCAGTAAAGCCCCAACATAAACAACTATTTTTTAAGTCAGTAAATGGTAAGCATGATGTTGGGTGGGGGAGTTCTCTCTTTGGTATGCTGGGGGGAATTCTCACTTTGGTATGTTGGGTGGGGGAGTTCTCTCTTTGGTATGCTGGGTGGGGAGTTCTCTCTTTGGTATGTTGGGGAGTTCTCTCTTTGGTATGTTGGGGAGTTCTCTCTTTGGTATGTTGGGTGGGGAGTTCTCTCTTTGGTATGTTGGGGGGAGTTCTCTCTTTGGTATGTTGGGGGAGTTCTCTCTTTGGTATGTTGGGTGGGGGAGTTCTCTCTTTGGTATGTTGGCGGGAGTTCTCTCTTTGGTATGTTGGGTGCGGGAGTTCTCTCTTTGGTATGTTGGGGGTTCTCTTTTTGGTATGTTGGGTGGGGGACTTCTCTCTTTGGTATGTTGGGGAGGAGTTCTCTCGTTGGTATGTTGGGGGGGTTCTCTCTTTGGTATTACATCTGCTTTGATACTTTTCATATATTTTGCAGTAATTTACTTTTTTTCTTTGTGTTTGTGTATTTCATCGACATGTACTGAGTTTAACAGTGCTATAATTTTCTGCCAATTGCTCCTTAAGTATATTCAGCTTATATGCAATTTCTTTGTTTTTTCGTTGTGTTATTTGATTATACTATTTCTTATATTCTTATTTATTTCTGTTTATTTTATTTTCACTTGTTAAGCAGGTAAGTGAACTTGTCAAAGACCCTTTTCAGCCATGCTCCAGGCCACTATGCAACTACGCAAATACAAACAGTACGCTACTTTTCCTTTAGGTATGCGGACAGGAAAAATGGTTTCATACTACATACAAGAAGAACAATGATATGCATATTTACAATATTTACAACACATTGGTTTGCAAGTTTGTACTCTTTTTTTATCTAGCTATGTACCCATCTGTCTGCTATCCTCACTTTGCTATTATTTTATAACTGTGGAGATATGCTGGTCATCACATGTGCCTTTTTGGGCATGAAACAGTCCACAGGCAAGGCATTAACTTTGTAATTATAGGAAACATATATTTAATGTACTTAGCTGATTTAAACATGAAGGAAGACTCATCCTGACTCAGTATGCAACTCCCTGCACAATCTAGTAAGTGTATGATTGTAGCTGTGATACTAAGGAAGGGACTGTTTCAGGACCACCAAGCAATTTTATGAAAGTGGGATGACCAAAGGGTCCATGGAGAAAGACCACAAGCATTCACCTGGAAGGCAGCCCTGAAATTTGTGACAGAAAATTGAAGCAATGATGCTAGGGACAGAGCCACAAAAAGAAATCTGTGTGTTCGCTTTAGCTAGTCTATCAGGACGGTGGCAAAGGACAATTCTGGTGGTCATTGGCCCTTGAAGGAAAAGTGCACTAATTAGGGTGGCTGCGGTGGTGCAGCGGTTAGCATTGCTGCCTCACAGCAGGAGGTTTTCTGGTTCGATTGTTGGCTGGGGTGCCTTCTGTGCAGAGTCTGCATGTCTTCCCTGTGGTTGCATGTGTTTCCTCCGGGTGCTCCAGTTTCTTCCCACATCCCAAAGAAATGCTGTAGGTGGATTGGACACTCTAAATTGGCAGTAGGTGTGAGTGTGTGCATGTGTGTGCCTTCTGTGGAAGGTTGGGTGTCGGGCTGGCAACTCAACACCATAAAAACTCCACTACCAATCATGAGTGGACAGGTGATCCACTGTGGCGACACCTAACCGGGAAAAGCCAGAAGAAGATGTGTGCACATATGTAGATCAACCCTTAACTATCTTATTTTTATCTTGTCATTTGATAACTGAGTGACGTGCATCTCGGTGCCTCTTTGTCTGAGATGACTGGAACCATAGTCAGGAAAGCTTGTCAATTCACTCAGGACCATGCAAAATAGAAGCAGGAGCTGTGATGGCTATATCTAGGGCTGCTAATTATAAAACACCTATTTATTATGCACTGAAGTTTGTACATTGAATATATTGATAGTGAAATATAAATCATTTATGTGCATAATCTTGGATCTTGGGGAGGTCACTCCTAATGTGATGGAGAAGTGTAAAGCACACAGAAATGGAAACAGTTTAAGAGTTCATTCTAAAGCTGAATGAATAAACACTCCTTTATAACTTCAGGGGAAGATAGAGAGACAGTTGTATTAATGAACACAACTAAAGTAAACACCCAGTTTGAAACTGCCCACTTATCTTATTTTTGCAGTATAATGGCTTCCAGAAAAATATCTTCAGAGCACTGTAAAAAGAAATGGCAATTCAGTTATGAGAACTAGAAACCTTCATAGTTTCACCAAGAGTACTTTGCTGCAAGTTGCACAGAAGTTAACATATCTGCTACATTAACAGTTACGTTAAATTTTCCTTTTAGACTGTCATATTTTGTTTTTAGTATCTGCCACATTTGTATATTGGGTCGATATTAGAACATCGAAGTTTCAAAACTTCGAATGTTCTAATATCGACTCCTATTCAGTGAAAGCTGAAAATATTGATGCAACAGAAAACCAAATTTTTCCTAGGGAAAGAATTTGGTTGTCCATTTCTGTTGCTTCGGTATTTTCAGTGCTGTGGTGGAAAGTTACAGGTCGGGTTCAGGTAAGTGTGCGAATGAGTGCAGGTTAGGTTAGTTAGGGTTAGGGCGCGGGTTAGGTATGTGTGCGATTGTGTGGATGTGAGGGTTAGGGTGGGGTAGGTGAGTTAGGGTTAGGGCGCGGGTGAGGTGAGTGTGCGATAGTGACAGACCTTAGGGTTAGGGTTTGGGATAAGGTAAGTGGATAATTAGTGGTGTGTGTATAGTTTAGTGTAGGGTTAGGTGTAAGATTTTAGGTGTATGCATGTGGATTGCTGTTCGTTTGGTGTGCTTGTGTTGTGCGTATGTCTTTTGGAACAGTTCTGTATGTTTGATGTTTTCAGCTTTCGCTGAACAGGGGTCGATATTAGAACATTCAAAGTTTTTAAACTTCGATGTTCTAATATAGATCCTTGTATATTGACACAAACTAATACTTGTCCTAACTGAATTGTTCATCACATTTATAAAGTTTTTTTTTCCTTTTATCTGTCCTCTCAACACCTGCTTTTATTTATATTTTCCAAGCTCCTGCCACATTCTGCAAGTCTACACCTGTAGAAGTGTAGATTTGTGAATCTGCATGCATAATACAAATGGAGGTATGAAAAGAAAAAAAAAAAGATATGAAGACATTTTAATGCTGAATCCTGTATATGCATATTGTTAGCTACTTTCAAAATAAGTATAAACAGAGTATTTGTTAAGCACATAGTCATCACGTCAAGGATCAGACCTGCAGATGGTGAAGCCGATATGCTTTCACATAAAAACATAAGTCAAGAATACCAATGGTCCGTAAAAGCGAAAGGAAAACAAATAAGAGGGCATGGTTGCTTCTGCTTTTCCTCTTTCCATAAATGGGAAAACCTAGTGTGCTGTAATTACCATTCTTCCATGGCATCCGTGAAGTAAAGGAAAGCTACTAGCCTGCTGAGAGCTGAATCCTATCAGTACAGGTGAATGGGATAGTCTTTCTCTTGTTTCTTCTTAGCTAAAGATATTTCACAGAAATGAATTGTGAGCATCATAGAAAGGAAGGTCTAGAGTTTTTAATTCGAACGTTTTTTTTTGAAAACCATGCAAAATATTAAATAAAGGAATATAATCTGTTTATTTCTAGAACAAAAACATTAGTTTGGCATTTGTTTTCTTCAATAAAGTTTGGCTTGCTGCCTGCACAGTCTAGGTGACCTCCCTAGTATATCTACAGATAGCTGAGATCAAATGCACAGATCAAGTACCTGCATTACAAAATGCTGAGGAATAAAACTGTGATCACAGTTTCACATAGGAAATCACTGCTGATGTGATTTGTGTACAACCAGGGGTACCTTTATTTTGAGAGATTTCTCTTTTTTTTTCATTTTTGTTCAGCTGTGGAAGTTTTATGTAAAAATTTTAGAGTCTGTTTGCCCGCACCATTGGAGGTACAAGAGGGCTCATCATGTTGCAAACAATTGGTTACAGTTAGAGGTGTTGCCGTTTTGGTATTTCAGACATTTGTGTGCAGCATTGTGGTTCCTTGGCATATTGTAATTCAAACTTTCAGAGGAGGAACTGTTCTCCATGCATCTATGTAGGCTTTCTCCCACTTCTCAGTGGTGATCTGCGAAATTGTCCTTAGGTATGTGTGAAGTAAATAAGTAAGTTTGTGGGTGTTTGGGTGTTGGCGTGTTCTGTGATAGGCTGGTGTTCCATCTAGAACTGTTTCTCTGCCTTGTGACCACTGCTTGCTTGGACAGACCCCATCCCCCCCCCCCACACACACACACATCTACTGTCAGTAAGATAAAACAGGCATGGAAGGATGAAATGTGGTGAATAAAAGAACAAACTTACTCTTTTTATTTTGTTACTAAACTGCTTGCATTAAATGCTCCCTGTTGTACAAGTGACTTGTAACTAATTAATTGGGCAAGATGTTATGCAATTTATCAGTTTTAATTATTTCAAAAGAGCACTGTGCATGTTCACAAGAAGCTAAAGGTCTTAGCATAAAATGCAAATGTTGTAAGGCATTGTTGCATTGAAAAAAAATGCACCCAGCACAAGTCAGTCATTTGCCCTAGGGACAGCTTCAGCTGATTTGTACTGTTCCATCAATAGAAATACTAAGCCACATATAATGTATCCCTTATGCAGGAATAAGTGAAAATTAAAATACAGTCAGAAATGTATTTATTTTTACAAGAGTAATCACCAACTCCATTTGCACAGCAGTAGTTGTTATTCTCCTTTTAAAATTACACCCACTGAAGGTAAGATAGTAAAAATATGCTGCATATGAAGTTATTCCTGATAATCCATCAAATAAAATATCTTCAATGGACAATGCTGCAAAGCCAGTGATAATCCACCAAATAAAATATCTCCAATGGACAATGCTGCAAAGCCAGTGATAATCCACCAAATAAAATATTGCTAATGGACACTGCTGCAAAGCCAGTGATAATCCACCAAATAAAATATCTCCAATGGACAATGCTGCAAAGCCAGTGATAATCCACCAAATAAAATATCTCCAGTGGACAATGCTGCAAAGCCAGTTCATTAAAAGTCACCTTCAGAAAATCACAAATAAGGTTGTTTTACAGGTGGCTAAGCCCACTGTAATCTCTCGTGTGGGTAGAGACTGTTCTCCACACCCTGTGACTTGTATATGCCGACTCGAAGGTTACACAGCAGTAGGGAAAAGGGATACATGTCGACCGATTGACAGCACTTTAATCAAGTGCTATCCAACTGATGGGAAAAGAGTGAAACAGGTTTCACCAAACTTTAACAGTAAGTACTTTTGCAGAGGAGCAAGCCCCAATGTACCCCCGTATTGGGGGGCACCTCACACACCCCAAACTTAATTATAATTACTCCAGGGTCACACAACAATGGCAAAGAAATAAACTCCACTGTTGGCCAAACTTGTTTCACTCTTTTCCTTCGATTGGACAACACTCAAAGTGCTGTGATGGGCCAACAGCATCCTGGGAAACGTATGCAGGTCATGACTGCACAAAGTGGCTTGCATTGATTTCTGTTTGTAGTACTGCCCATCCGAGAAACTACAGTTGATTACTTGTCTGGACTTTACCTATTGTAATTCTGAGACTCAGGGATGTGAGTCCTGAAATTATGAAAAAAAGTACAAAAATACAGGCGAACAGCAAATGCATACTGTTGCTCTCTGTTTAAAGTTGTTTTTGCCCCAGCGGATTTCCAGTGTGGGAGGTAAATCCCCTACACCATTGAACTTATATACAAAAACTCAGTGATCACCATACCTCAACAAAAATGGGAATACACTAAGAAAGAGCAATCCCAGACTCGGCATATACAAGTCTACATTTTCACTCATTCGGTCTTGCTGTTTTGGAGATCATAATTATGAGTCTTGGAATATGTTACTGACTGAGTCATGTCAATTTCACTTTGCACACATTTAAAATATATTACCATGTTATCAGTCTGCATACGTAACATCATCATTAATATTATTAAAAAAGAATGTTCCATCTTATAAGAGTTATTGACAGAGTTAGCTGGTGGTCTGGTTTTGATTTTGTGGATTAAATTACTTTAAACTATGCACAGTATCTGCTTACTATCATAAGAGGTTTTTATGACAATGTACATTCATTTCATCAGGAAATTAACAATGAGATGCCACTAAATGTGCTCAGTAGAGCTATGTGGTGCTCTGCTTTGAGTGTTTGTTAAATTAATCTCCTAAATATAAATATTTTAATTAAGAAATCACATCATTAAATAAGTAGTAACTCTGCTTGCTCAATACCTGACAATGAAAATGCTAAAGCTACAAATCTGACATGCACTCTGTCAAACCACATTTCAAATCATACAGTGTTGTTAAGGTACTTCCAGGAAATATGACTATTTATAAGCGAGCATTCTTAAGACGGAAGATTTTCAGTCAAGCTGGGGTTAGGTAGTGAGACATTATGAAATGATATGTACAGATCAAACAATCCTGCAGGGCTGGTAGAGAAAAAGATGTAGACGGGTGAAAATTAACTTGCAAGATTAGACAACTGGAGTAATGCATGGCAGCCTAAATCTGGTGCAAAATGATGCATCTGTGACGTGCTAGTCAGAAAAGGATAGCACGGTTAATGGGATATTTTAACAGCAACAAGAGTAGAAGGGTCCCTGGGGATATACAGATAAATTAAAGATAAGCAAGCAACATGGCAAAAACAGCAATAAAAAGGATTCTGGGATAATAGGTTGCATAAGATTCACTAATAAAAAGGTAAGTCATTGTATCTTATACACATGCAATACAAACCATGAACCTATAATTGCATTAACAACAACTCTAAAGAAAAGGAAAACACTGACCCTTGTCTGGTGTTTGAACTCAGGACATCCCTCTATTTTGTGCTGTTGCCACTGCAACTAAAACAGCAAGGACTCTCTGTACAGTTAAGTACTTGGTCTACCCCAAGGGCAGTTTCTCCCTTCAGCCAGGAAGCACCATCATGATGATACTGAACATACACGCATCTAATGCAATATAAACCATGAACCTAGAATTGTATTAACAAATAAACAGGAACGGAAGGCACTGACGCTTGTCTGAGAATTGACTGTAGGACCCACAATATTCATATAGTAATGGATCAACAATGAGTCTCTGGACAGTTAGGTGCCTGGTCTCCCTAAGATTAGTTTCCCATTTCAACCAGAAAACCACCATAATTGGTGATTTTGAACATGCATCTAATGCAGTATTAACACCTGAAATTTAAGTGCATGCGTATGCAACATCACCATTGGGTCTATATTATGTGATTGAAAAACGTGTTCATCCAACATGTTTTCATTGACACATAAAGAGTGAGAACAATAATCATCAAACTGCCACTTCAGTAAATTTTTTTCCCAGGGGAAAAAAATTGCTTGGCCATAGAAAAACAAAACAAACTTTCAAACCCTAAAAAGTGGGGGCCCCCTAACTAAATATACCAACTCCGAGATAGCACTACAGTGGGAAAAAGGGCAAATCCCAGATGACAGCCAAGCATTTTTCCCCTGGGAAAAATTTGCTGAAGTAGCCGTTTGGAGATTAGTGTGTTCGCTGTTTATGTGTCGATGAAACCATCTTCGATGAACACGTTTTTCGATCATGTAATATAGGCCCTCACCATCATGGTTGTTTCCTGGTTCAAAGGGGAAACTTTTCAACAAAAGTTGAAAAACTACTTAACAACTGTAAGAACTTGTTCCTTACAAAGAGGAGAATGCAAATTAACATACTATAGTCTTCGTGATCACTTACATATGTTTTCTGTTCCATACCTCCTACATATTCTTATTTCTCTGTTTTGTTTTACACTCCTTTTATTTTTCTTCTTTACATCCTCTTTTCCCTAAATAGAATCACTGAACATTCTCTCTCTTATACCATAAGCTTTTACTGTTTTGTTTTGTACACAACTTGTACACAATCTTTTATATAAATTTTACAAAAAAATGTACCAGTGATCTATCTCAAACTGACAACTGTACCTATATGATATAGTCAAATGCAAACCATATTGCTTTGTGGAGCTTTTCTCTCTCTGAGAATCTGCTAACAGTCCAGTCAGACAATCCTGGTTAACAAAAAGAATATAAAAAATTCATAAAAAAATAAATAAGGGCGTACCTGTAGATTCAAATTTCGTATCCAGGGCAACAAGACCTTCAATGACAAAACCTTCTTGAGCTCATTCACCAGGCCTATGAACCAGAACAGTAAAAAGGAAAGAAATTTGAGTACCAAGAAGAAGGTACAGAATGAAAATATAAAACAGGTAGTTCAGATGAGAAGTGTTGGCCAACTAGTTACTTTCCCCATCTCGCAGGTTCAATGACGTGCTCGTTCGATGATGTGCCATTTGATGGTTAGTCCATTCGATAACCATAGACCTGAATTAAATATATAGTTTCCTTAAAAGAAAGCTTATAGATTTTCCATAACATTCCTGTTTCTTTTATTTTGTCAATTATTTTTTCTTCCACTGTTCTTTTACTATTTCTCTTTTACCAACTATTATTCCTAATATATGTATTTTATTTCCTCTACTGGCTGTTAATTGCTTTTCTTTATTTAATTCTAATCTCACATTTTATAATAAACTGCTCCAGTTACTGCTTCTTTCATCAATAATGTATTCTTAGCAGCAGCTATGATACCATTCGCATAAGACAACAAAATAGGAATCTCAACACTTTCAATTTTTTACTTAACTCACATGCAAGTGCATTCATTATTAATGAAAATAAGGTACTGATCTTGGGACACTCTTTTATAACTCCCCACTTAATTAAAATAAATGAACATCCATTAACCAAAATCTTCACTTTGGTTTTCTCATATGCTGACCACAGCTCTGTCAATATAGTTTCTTTAAGCCCAACCAAAAACAGGAAAACAAAACTAGTCCAACAAAAGTAGAATAAAATGTCCAGGTACCACAGCCATAAACCAAATAATCCACTTTAATGCAATAAAATCACAGGAGCAACCACCATTAGCACTTTCGTCTTAGCCACAAGACTTCTTCAGATACTCCTTCCATGTGTTACAGATCTTTTATATACAACATAATTAAACATTAATTAACGATTTAAAGAAACAATACCAAGTGGCACTTCATATTCATCCTACGAAACTATCAAAAAAACATTGTATTAAGCATCATCTCTTTTGCCTTTTTAAATAAAATATATAATAACTCCTTAACTATAACAAATGTAAAACCTTTTCTTACCTTGTATCTCTTTTTGTTTGCTTTGGATCTAAACAGCAAGACCTTCCAGTTCCTTCTTGCTGCCACTCATCCCCAGAGCATATGTCTTAGTTTGTATTGTTACAGTACTCTCACAGTCTCTGTCTGTCTGAAAAAATCTTAATACACCCAACTCCCTTTTCCTACTTATAATAGCATATTTAACATCACACTCTACCAAGAGTCAATTCTGTAGCATCTATCTATAATGTTTTCTTACCACTGTTTTCTAGTTTTTTTTATTACATAACATTTATATTCTCTTATTTTATTCATATATTCAATAGCTTCTTGTTCATTTTTTTTCGCTCTCTTACACTTCCTGGATTCTGTCTATTTGAAAACATGTTCATATTTTATACTTAATGTTTTATCCGCAGCATTATTCTTTATGTTTTGTAACATTTAGTACCGAAAAGAAATACGAGCCCAAAAAGATTACTGGGTTATTAAACCGACCCGACTCTATCTTTTGTATTGCATACTAGTATTCTTTTTACAGGAATTAATCTTGAACCACAAACTGTATTGGAAAATGTCTAATAGATCCTTTTCAAGCTTTCCTGGAAACAAAAATACTCTACTTAAAAAGACTAGCTTTCTTAATATTGCCAAAACTATGAAGTGAACTCTTCTTTGAAAATACAGGTCATATGATGTCCATGCAGTAATTAAATTATTTATAACAGGAATTAAATCACTCCATTCTTTTAGTATAATCTATCTAACAATTTAATGCGTAATACTCCAATAGCATTCATAATAAAACATATACCAGTTATTTTCTTTATTTCTCCAAATCTTTTAATTTTTCCTAAGTCTAAATCTAATCCAGCCATCCACAGAAGAAAACACAAATTGGTCATTCATGATAATGCTTTCCTATACCTTGTTTTTAAATATTATAGCAGTATCTTCTGCATAACACACCATTATGGGCAATTTCACTTGTTTGCCTTTTCGGCTTTTCCCGGTTAGGGGTCGCCACAGTGGAACTCCGGTCTGCTAATGATTGGCAGTAGATTTTTTTATGGTGCCGAGTTGCCAGCCCGACGCCCAACCTTCAGCAAAGGCACGCCCATTCACGCATGTCTTTCGGAGGCCACTCGACTGTGGGGAGGACCATGAAAATCAAATTTGTCTCAAAATTATTTCTTTGTGTTTTTTCTTTAACAGCATTTATTATAAAACTAAAAGTATTGTACTTGTCCAGAATCCTTGATGTACCCCACTTTTAACTTCAATCTCCCTGCTTAACCATTTACTAAAATCTTTGTAGTTACATTTTCATAACTAACTTTCAAAAATTAATAATTTTATTTAGAATGTCACACTCTTTTAAACTATTCCATAATTAAATGCAACACATTTTAGCATATACAGTTTCCATTACACATGAGATCAATTTACCTTCACTTTGACTTTATGTAATTTCATATTCCTTCCTTAACTATAACGAACATACTTCATTATTAGTTATTATCACTGTTGCTTTATAATTTATTTTATTTATTTATTTATTTAACATTTGTTGACCGGGAAAGTCCGACTAGGTTCCACAGATCCTGTTTTCAGCGGAGGCCCGGGGAGAAATGCTCCAGGTTAGCATTTCCTTAATAGTTACTTAATAGTTTATAACCCCTTTTCCAGATAAATCTAATTATACTTCTATACATTTCACTTGATTTTTTTTCTCAATTTGTCCACTCACATATCACTTTATGAAGACCTTTCATTTCTTCCTTGTGCATCTTTCCTTGTACAGATCGAATCCCCCTTCTCCCTATGCTTTTTAACTTCCTTGTTGGTAATTTCTCTGCATAGTATAGCCATTGATTTTTTAGAAATGCTTTATTCCCCATTCTATACCCTATATAGTCTGTTTATGTGAATGCCCAGCTTCAAACAAAATAATTCCACAGCTTTAATTAGTTCTTCTTGCTCATTAACTATCACACTTTTTTCTCAATCTGTACCTCCTTTAGCAAGCTTTCATTATATGTACTTCCTACTTAAAAGGGTTAATCCATTCTTTCTACCTTTAAAATGTACTTTTGTCTTAATAACCTTTTATATCTGTTCCATCTGACATGAATATTCAATTTTGCTGTATCATTACCTTCTCATTATTACCTCCTGAAACTTATTCCAGTTTCTGACACTCTGTCATTTTATTCTTATGTTACAAATATTTATATTAAGATACATAATCATGTCATTTTATTCTTATGTTACAAATATTTACATTAAGATACAAAATCTTATATTTTCTTTTGTAACCAATCCCCAGTCTTACCAGTTCCAACATAAATCTCTCATTTAGGTTCATAGGAGGGTACTAGGCTATTGGCCCTAGGGCCTATATAAGCCTAGCCAAAAAAGTACCCTGGCTTTCACCAGCCAAGAAAATTATTTTCCTGTGCCCTTGTCGAGCAGAGCCACAGAAGTGATCCCTGGGGTGAATTTCCTATCTCCCATCCAATCATCAAGATTTTTCTTGAAGAGTGCTAATGAGGAGCTCTGTTTGACATAGATATAGAGTCTGTTCCAGAGTATGGGAAGTCTCTGGGACAGGAATCTATCCCTCCAGCATGTTATGTTTATTGTGGTGATAAGGTTTAGGTCCCTAGAGCATGTAGCTCAGAGGGATTGGGATTTCTTTAAGTGGAGCATGTGCAACAGCTCTGGGTTTGACATAGCTTTGTATGTTAGGCAGAGATCGCCTCTGAGTAGGCAATATGCAATGGAGTAAAGCTGGAGTTTTTTGAGGCGGTCAGTGTAGGGCATCTGTTTGAGGCCAGTAATCCTCTTTGTGAGGTATTTCTGTGGCCTTTTCAGTTGTTGTAGATGTCTTGTGAGGTACATACCAAAAGGAGCGTTGTACTCTATAATGGGTCTAATGAGTGATGAGTAAAGGGGACCAATGACCTTTTCTTTTCTGGATGAGAAACGTTTTGTGATGAAGTGAGCCATGTAGAAGGATTTCCTGACTACTGTGGCAATGTGATTATCAAAGGAGAGACTACTGTCCACCTGTGTCTCAAGGTCTCTTATCACATTTTCTGCATTAAGTAGACTACCAGCTATGTGGTAGTTCATGGGTACAGAATTTTTACCAAAGGGGATGACAATACACTTTTTGGCATTGAGCTTCAGGCCATGGCTTTGACACCAGGTATCTGTCTCAGTGAGGCCCTTTTGTAGTATGTCCACATTGTTAGGAGTTTTGATTATGGCTCCTAGTTTGCAGTCATCTGCAAACTTTGTTAGCCAAAGACCTTCTGTGTTAGCCTGTACTTCAGAGAAGTAGATACCAAACAGGAGAGGACCCAGGACTGAACCCTGTGGTACTCCACTTGTCACTGGTCTGAAGTCGGATTTGGAGTCTGCTACTTTTACAGTGTGGGTCTGTCCATGAGCCAGTTGGCAACCCATCTTGTGCCATAGGGATTTATACCTAGCTTAGTGAGCTTATCTATAATTCCAGAGTGGGGGATGGTGTCGAAAGCCTTGCCAAGATCAGGATAAGCTGTGTGAACCACCTTACCCTCATCTATGGCTTTGATGACTGCTTCAAATAAGTCAATCAGCTTTAGGAGACATGATCTGCCTTTTACAAATCCGAACTGGGTAGGGTTCAGAGTTTGGAGATTACCAATGTCTTTGTTTATGAGTTCCATGATGATACGTTCCAGTTCATTCTGTAGTTCGTGTAGAATGCAGCCTGGGATATTGTCAGGTCCCATGGATGCTGTGTTCTTGGCTCTGGAGAGTGTGTTTTTTATCTGTGTTCTATAAATAATACTCTTTCAGCAGTTCCTAATTAGGCTCTTACATACATTGGCTTCTTCAATAATAAATTGTGCCCAAAATAGCACATACTGTTACAGGATCAGAAAATCTGCAACGTGTCAGTATTAATTTCCTTTAATCTCTCTCTCTGAGAATACAAAAAAAAGTCAGTTTCTGTCCCTACCTTTCCCTTCATATAAGGACATTTTTGCTCTTGTCTTGCATTAAGTCAAAATTGTGAAATACATTTTTTATCTACTTTAATTGTGACATGGGATGGGGGGTGGGACTTGAGAAACAAGGGAGACAAGTTAAAGTTCTCAAAATCCAGAAGGTAAAGTCCCAGTTTTAGTTTCCTATAATCTCTATGAGAATACAAAAAGTGAATTTCTATCTGTACCTTTCCGTTCATATAGGAATATTTATGTTAATATATTGTGTTAAGTCAAATTGTGAAAAAAAAAAAACATTCTCTATATACTTTAATTGTAACATTAGGGGAAGAAAATAAAGCAAAGGAGAAAAGTTAGTCTCCCAAATCACTATCGTCATGTTAACATTCATGTTTTAATTCCTGACAAATTTGCATTCTTTTAGTACCTGATGTAAATGCATAAACTACCATAAGTCTTGCCTGTCCTTTAATACAATGATCTAACATCACTAACATGCCTGGACAAGCAAAAGTAACTTCATATATTTCAATCTAATTCACCTTATGCAGTATTATGATTCCAGAATACAAATCATTACCCACAGATGTGATCTTCCCTCCTCATGCTTACTTTAACTTCTCTTTCTGCTTTATGTTAAACATGTATCGAATAAGCATGCCATGTCATATTTTAACTGTTTACAACATTGTATCCTAGCAAGTCTTATGCTTTTATTTATTTTACTATTTAAATTAAGGAACAGAATACATAATCTTATCCTTTATCTTTTTTGCATCAGTTTGTCTTTTAAGGCACTTTTTTTTCCTCTGACTCTATTACCCATAGTAACATCTTTTATCCATCTTGTTGTATGCATCTTTTCAGTTTCTTTAGACGTTTTATATCTCATTCTTTATAACAAGCTATTCTTTGTCATGTTCCCTTTTCTCCTACGGAAACATCTTCTCACTCCCCTCTTCATTGTAACTGGATAATACTTCTTTACCAGTTAATTCAGCTAGCACAGTTTGCTCTATAGTTTCATGTCAACATTTTCAGTCACTTTAATACAGTCATATCACCAATATTCCTTAAATTCCCAGTACCTGCAATTTGGATTACCATTTCTAACTGTATGGCCCACCTTTGTGTGCATTCTTTAATCACATGATCTTCTGTATCACAAAACAATAGGCTGTTCTAAAAATCTTAACTGCTCCTTTGATTCCATTAAGCATAATTACATATGAAATATGCTTCACATTGTTTTAATTTTGTTTCAATGGCATCCATATTTCTCTTGCCCAGTCCAAATTTTCCTGCCATCTTATAATTTGACCACAGAGTATGCAGACTGACATATAGATAGTCTATACTCCTTAATGTCTTCTTGTTCTGTGTCATCAAACCTAAAATAAAGTTTTAGTCTTTTTTTGACAATAGAGTAACTGCTGGAAGGCATTTGTTTTAAGGATAATCCTGCTTCTTTGAGTCAATTGCATGTACAAATTTGTCCATTAATTTAAATGTCTCAAAAGTCACATTAGAAAACTGCTCCATTCCAGAATAAATTAAGGAACACATTTTTGATGCATTATATCTTAATTGTTCAATTATTTTGCCCCAAATAACATGTCTTTTAATGGCCAAGTTCTTTTTTGATAAATCTTTTCTGGTGGTTTTCTTTTCTGCTTAATATTTTACTATTTTCTTCTCTGTATGGTAGCCTCGGCTACTGCGTATGTTCTCTTTATGAGCACATTCTCTCCTACTTCCTCTGGCTGTGTACACACTAATATTTGCTGTTCACCTTTCCATTGCACACCATCTCCCAAACATCTGGTTCTCCTTCCTTCACTTTCCTGGTTTTCAACAGTCACCGACTACAGAGTGACAACACTGTCCACTAGTTCATCTTTACTCATCAAATCAACATAAAACAGAGGCTTTTAAACCTCAATCTGCAAGTTCTGTAACAATAAGATCCTCTCTCCTCCTTTCAGCAACTACGTCATCAGGGAAGCATGGTGACTCCTTCTCATCCATAACTACTGTTTCGTTTTCTCCGCAGACTGTTCTTCGATCTACTGCAACTTGCAGCACTCATCATGCTCCTCTATCTCACTCCTCATGCCTTTCCTCCTCCATTTCACTCATCATGCTACTCCTCCTCCTCTATCTCACTCCTCATGCTGCTCCTCCTCCATCTCACTCATCATGCTTCTCCTCCTCCATCTCACTCATCATGCTTCTCCTCCTCTATCTCACTCCTCATGCCATTCCTTCTCCATCTCACTCATCATGCTTTTTCTCCTCTATCTCACTCCTCATACTGTCCCTCTTCCATCTCACTCATCATGCTCCTCCTCCTCTATCTCACTCCTCATGCTACTTCTCCTCCATCTCACTCATCATGCTACTCCTCCTCCTCTATCTCACTCCTCATGCTGTTCCTTCTCCATCTCACTCATCATGCTTCTTCTCTATTTCACTTCTAATGCTACTCTTCCTCCATCTCACTCATCATAGGTTCATAGGTTCATAGGTTCATAGGTTTATACTAGGCTATCTGCCCTAAGGCATTTATAAGCCTAGCCCAAATTTTTGTGGCTTACGCCACCCCTTATATGAAAAAATACTGTGCCCATTAGTTTGTTATGCCTCTGTCCAGCAGTGACACAGAGATGATTCCCGGGGTAAACCTACGATCTCCCATCCACAGGTCAAGATTTCTCTTGAACAGAGCCAGCGAGGTGCTCTGCCTCACATGGACTGGGATTTTATTCCACAGCATAGGGAGTCTCTGAGTGATAAATCTATCCCTCCAGCACGTCCTATTTATATCCGTGCTAAGGTTTAAGTCGCTTGCTCTAGTGGTTTTGGTGGATTTGGATTTTTGAGGTGGAGCATGTCCATTAATTCGGGTTGGACATGGCCTTGTATGTCAGGCACATGTCACCTCTGAGCAGACGGTATGCGACTGAATAGAGCTGGAGTTTCTTCAATCTGGCAGCATATGACAGATTTTGGAGTCCCTTTATCCTTTTGGTGAGGAACTTTTGGGGTCTCTCCAATTGCTGCAGATGTCGGGTGAGATACATCCCGAATGGGGCATTGTACTCGATCATTGGTCTGATAAGTGAAGAGTACAGGGGAACAATGACCTCACTAGATCTGGATGTGAATCCCTTCATGATCAGGTGGGCAATGTAGAAGGTCTTTCTAACCACTTTAGCAACGTGAGTGTCAAAAGAAAGGTCACTGTCAACCTGGGTCCCCAGATCCCTGATAACCTCTTCTGTGCTTAGTGGATTGCCACCTATATGGTAGCTTGGGGTTACCTTGTTTTTCCCGAAGGGTATGACTACACATTTTTTGGTGTTTAACTTCAGGCCATGGCTCTGGCACCAGCTATCTGTTTCCGTGAGTCCCTTCTGAAGGATATCCGTGTCCGATGCACTTTCCACTATGGCGCCCAGTTTGCAGTCGTCTGCAAACTTTGTCAGCCAAAGTCCTCCCATGTTGGCCTGTACTTCTGAGAAGTAGATGCCGAACAATAGGGGGCCAAGGACCGAGCCCTGTGGGACACCACTTGTGGCCGGCTTGGAGTCTGACATAGCCCCAGCAGCTCTAACCCTGTGGGTTCTGTCCTTAAGCCAGTTTGCAACCCATCTTGTGACATATGGGTTTACATTTAGCTGGTAAGTTTTTCTACAATACCGGAGTGGGGTATTGTGTCGAAAGCCTTTGCAAGGTCAAGTTAGGCTGTATGGACTGCCTTTCTCATCAATGGCCTTGGTGACTGTTTCGAAGAAGTTGACCAAGTTCAAAAGGCATGATCTTCCCTTGACGAAGCCAAACTGGGTCGGGTCCAATGTCTGCAAGTCCCCTATATCTTTGTTTATGAGCTCCATTATGATCCTCTCCATAGCTTTGCAGACTAGACTTGTTAAGCTTATGGGGCGGTAATTACCAGGGTCCGTAGAGGCACCGCCTTTGTGGATTGGGACCACAGTTGCCATACGCCACTCCTTGAGCATGTATCCTGTGGTAAGGCTGAGATTAAACCGCTGCCTTATGTGCGGGTTTAATTCCTCATTTAGCTCGTGTAGCACACAGCCGGGGACACCATCTGGTCCCATTGATGCTGTGTTTTTAGCTTTAGAGAGAGCAGCTTTCACCTGTGCATTTGAGATGTCTGGGAGGCTACACTCCGCTGGGATAGTTATCTCTCCTTTAGTGGGGGAGAGGGGGGTGAAGTTTGCACTGAACCTGTCTGCCAGTATGTTGGCAATGTCTGTGAGTTCAGTGATTTTTGTATCATTTTGGACTAATTCTGAGCATATCTGGGAGTTTCCACCCAGGTTCCTAACATAGCTGAAAAAGGCCTTATGATTGTCCTTTGAATCCATGGCAATTTTTCTCTCAAAATTGGCCTTAGTTGATTTTATGAGTGCTCGTATTTTTTTATTATAATGATCAGGGGTGACTTCCCTTTTATGGATTTTGTTCTATCATGTAATAGCTTTCTCCTCTTATTGTAAAGTTTGTTAATGGCTGGGGTCCACCAGACTGGACGTTGGCCCTTTGTGGAAAGAGTCTTGGTTTAATTTGGGATTGCCTGATCCATGCAGTCCTGGAGGTGTTCATAGAAAGCATTTGTAAGGGCTTCCGCAGCTTGGGTTGTGGTTTCCACTGGCTCAGGGGCCTTGAAGGATACCACACTAGTCTTGAGTAGTGTGAAGTTTGCTTTAGAGAAGTTCTTCACTGTGGTCTTTTTTGTTTGGGGTGGGGGGATGTGGATTTCCAGTGAGATTAGTTTATGATCAGATCTCACCAATGAGGGGTATACTTCGGTGTGGAGCATTTTGTCCCCATGTTTGTGATAATGAGATCTAATATATTTTCTCCTCTCGTGGGAACAGTGACTAGCTGTTCCATGGCATTTGAATTTATGAACTCCAGGAACCGTTGGGCTAGAAAGTTAGGGCTTGAGTAATGTTCCCAGTCTATATTCGGGTAGTTGAAGTCACCCAATATGATGGTGTTTGGAGATACATTTATACCCTCCAGTGTCTTCAGGAAGGCTGTGTGGGGTTCCTGAGTTTGAGAGGGTGGCCTGTAGCATGCTACAATTTGTAGAGCAGTTTTGCCTATGGTTAGTTGCACCTGGATGGTTTCAAGCTTGTGCATTGCCACCAACCTGGAGGTGTGGGTATCCTTTATGAATATGGATACACCCCCTCCTTTTGTGGTGTGGTCCGGGTTTTGGGGCCGGAACGCATGATATGAGGAAAAACCTAATAGTGCCGGGGTGCTCTCAGGAGCCTTGAACCAGGTTTCAGTTACAGCACAGACATCGATGTTCTCCATACTGAGAAGGGCCTCGAGTGCATGCATTTTGAGATTTAGACTTCTGTCATTGAGCAGCATTACCCTCAGTTTCTTCCCATTTTGGTTTTTTAGGGTGGTAGGTTTAGAATTTGAGCCTTGCCTAAAAAAGGCACTATGGGGGTGGCAAGAGCCTTAGCCAATATCCGGAATCCCAGGGGTGACAGGTGCAAGCCGTCCCTTGCGAAGCAGTGTGGCTTGTCAAGCATGTCATCCCAGGAGGAGGAGGAGCAGCTCTCATGCTACTCCTTCTCCTCTATCTCAATCCTCATACTGCTCCTCTTCCATTTCACTCATCATGCTCCTCCTCCTCTATCTCACTCCTCTTGCCATTCCTCCTCCATCTCACTCATCATGCTCCTCCTCCTCTATCTCACTCCTCTTGCCGTTCCTCCTCCATCTCACTCATCATGCTCCTCCTCCTCTGTCTCACTCCTCTTGCCGTTCCTCCTCCACCTCACTCATCATGCTTTTTCTCCTCTATCTCACTCCTCATGCTGCTCCTCCTCCATCTCACTCATCATGCTACTCCTCCTCCTCTATCTCACTCCTCATGCTACTTCTCCTCCATCTCACTCATCATGCTCCTCATCCTCTATCTCACTCCTCATGCTGTTCCTCCTCCATCTCACTCATCATGCTTCTTCTTTCACTTCTAATGCTACTCTTCCTCCATCTCACTCATCATGCTACTCCTCCTCCTCTATATCACTCCTCATGCTGCTCCTCCTCCATCTCACTCATCATGCTCCTCCTCATCCTCTATCTCACTCCTCATGCTGTTGCTCATCCATCTCACTCATCATGCTTCTCCTCCTCCTCTATCTCTCTCTGCCCTGTTGCTACCTACTAGCTTAAAGTAGGAAAAGAGTTGGGGTAGTTGCCTAGTGTCCTTACCAACTTTCCTCTCGGTAGAATGAATACTAGCTCAGATTTCCCATGAAAAGAGGCTGCCAGCCTAGTGGGAATAACCTATCAACAAAGGGTAAATAAAGAAATAAAGTAATAAATACACAATTGTAATACTACAATTTGTTTTACAGAAAACAAACTGTCTTCTTGCTATCTAATGTTAATTTAGCTAAAAGCTGAAGTTTGTCATCCACAGCCCTTAGATGAATACTGACTTTTTATATGGGTATGTTATCATCATGAAAATGCCTGTACTAAACTCATAAACTCCAAGAAAATTTCCTGGTGAATGTAAATATTTAAAAGAATTCATGAATATTATTGCCCATGGTTGTAGACAACTTTTTCATTGTCTTCTTTTTTTGGTTCCTAACCTCCCAAAAGTATACTAAAAGTTGTCAAAAGCAAATGCAGTTAGCAGTATTCACCAAGATGAGACCATGAGCTTGAAGAAAATACCATGTGCATTTTTGTATACGTGTGTGTGTGTGTGTGTGTGTGTGTGTGTGTGTGTGTGTGTGTGTGTGTGTAAATATATATACACTTTTATATAAAGGTTAAGTAACAGATAGATATACAAATAAAACAGGATTGTAGATTATGTTATTTTTTCTATCTAAATGTTTCTTTTTGGCCTGACCTGCTTGCTTGTTTTTCTATGACCACAAATATGAATTCCAGTTATTTTCTGTCATGTGCCCATCTTTTTTTCTTAACAAAATGTTCAAGTGCAGAATTATTCGGTATCTCTGATAAACCATAAGCATATCAAACATAAGGAAGATGTTGGTACTGACAATACCATCCCATGCAATCCATTTCACCTACAGCCACACATTAGTGATATAATGAAAGAAATCAAGACAATCAAGCTACAGAAATCCATTGCCTCCCTCCCAATCACTGGACCCATTGCCCCCCTCCCAATCACTGGACCCATTGCCCCCCTCCCAATCACTGGACCCATTGCCCCCTCCCAATCACTGGACCCATTGCCCCCCTCCCAATCACTGGACAATGACCAGACTAAAGATCCATAAGGCTGGTATATTACTTGTATTGGTGGCTACCCCTCTAGACATTCGGAGGCAGATAACTGGGTTTATTATGAAAATCACATCTTGATTAATCAGCACTTGATTATTCAACTCCAAAACATCCCAAACCTTTGGAGGTTGCTACTCAAAACAATGACAATTCTAAGATCATAAAAAAGTATTTTTGGAGGGGGAAAGCCCTTTGTACTTTCCTATATGGTGGCAAGCTCCCACACCCCAATTTGAATATATTGTAACACCTAAGATTGCACAACCTCAGAGAAGTTAAATGCACAGCCCTCACCTACTTACTTTTATGACTATGACTTCCATGACTAGATGCCAGCAACCTACCATTGCCAGTGTTGTGAGGGAGCAATGGACTTCCAACAAACAGCAGGTGTGGAAAAAGAACCCACAGCTTTATGCTCTTCTGTTAAAAACGGTAAGTGTGTTGCTATTCAGCCACCAATAGAAACAGAAATTAAATGGGAAACATACTGCTCAATAACATCCATTTAAAGCGGTTACTTTCCAAACGTTCCTAATAGTTACATACTGTATATGTATCCATGGCATAGCCATGTTAATCTTAGCAGTTAAATCATATTTATTTATTTCCAGAAACTTCAGGCATTTTACCATTTAGATCTTCTCATTACTGATAACCTATCCCTTAGTATCATAGGAGTATATCAATATCTAGATATAGAATATCTCCTTCTTCAGAAGATAGTTGTGCCATAGAAGCAATTAAAAAATAAAGAAGTGTAAGAATTAATGTTATTTTAACTAATGTGAGCTTTTAACCATTGCAAGTCCTCTTTTAGTCTACTTATTAATGTGTTAATCTACAATGGTATTTTGATTATTTGTCAAATGTGTCATGGTTTGTGATGGTAAGATGCTAATTATGCTACCAAATGACTGATATAAGAAGATAGAGAATCTTTACATGTAATTTCTTCACTAAAGGATGAAAATATCTTCCTAAACAAAGCCCCTGTATCTGAAGTCTGTTTATCTTGAACTTGCATAAGGCACTAACATGATCACAAGTATTCTAAATTCCTTTAATCACATCAGTGGCAGGAATTAGGCGAGCTGAGAAAATGTCATCAGTATAAAGATTCAAGGTAGAGAAATGTTTCATGACTAAAATGTTTATCTAGATAGATAAATTGCATCCCATTTTGCAGAGAAAGGGTGTAATAGTCTAAACAATCAATAATGGGGCAAAATACACCATTGGGGGGTATGAATGATTAAGGAAAATCTAGAAAAGGTCTAATGCCAAACCTAATATAACCAGTTCACCCAAAAGATACTGCACACAAACCAGTTAGAGAGGTGGTAGAGAACCCAAATACTTCCAGAATCTTAAACTGATAGTGCAAAGATAGTTTATCAACTGTTTTTTTCAAAGTCAAAGCTTACTAACAGTGCTGAAATTAAATTTGCCCTGGCCATATATATTAGCCCCATTACTGTCTTGATGTAATCTCTAGAATATCGTTTTTAACAAAAACAGATTAATCTCAATGAATCAAAAAAGAGACAACCCATTTTTCCACATCTTCATTTATACTTTGCAATCAGAGTTCAAGAGGGAAATGTTGCGGAAGGGTGCTAGATTCCTGAAGTGTTCTCATGTCCACAGTAATTGAAACTGTAGACTCATTTAAGGACCTGGGAATATGGGTAGATTCAGCTATTTTCTAATCATATCAACCAATTGGTTAATGATAGTTATAGAACTATAGGTTGTATAAAAAGATTTATAAAGTCTAGGAAGTCAAAAAATAATGAAGTCATTGTTTGTTAGTTACATTAGACCCAAACTTGAGTATGGAATAACAATATGGAAACCCTATAGAAAAGAAATATGAGAAAACTGGAAAGAGTACAATGGAAATATACCATGAGTATCCATGGATGTGAAAATTTAAATTATTATAAAAGACTAAAATATTTGAACTTGTACAGTGTCTCTTATAGATATCTAAGAGGAGATCTTATCTAGGTATATAGGGAATTTAGTGACAATATATATAGGTTTACTATTAAAACTTGGAAACTACATCAGTCGATTGGCATATGGTCGACTTGCAGTTTCCAAGGGGTCAGAATGTCAAACCCAAATCGATTGACTACACTGCACTGAACAGGTAGTGTAAGGCGAGCATTTGGGTTCAACATTGTGCAGAGGGATCATGGTTTAGTAAGGAACATGGAATTATCCCATTTCCTCACTGAAGTGTAACCTTGGAGTTGGTATATTTAATGTGCAGGAGGTGTGGGAGGCACAGGGGTGAGTAGCCCCCCTGAAAAACAGTAGAATTAACTTACCAGCTAATGGAACGTTAATGTTCATAGCAGGAGGTGTGTGATGTCACCTCCTGCTATGTCGAATACATTGAACCATGGTTGTTGATGTATTCATTTTCGGATTTGTTTACTTTTGGCATGTCGAATTCAATATTTAGAGTCAACATTTTAAATGGTCGACCGATGCGGTTTTGGATATAAACTGAGTGTGGTTGTGGCAGCCATTCTAATGTGATTTTGTTCAACATCCATGCATTTTCCTTTCCAAGGTAATTAGTTTGTGATTGGCTCTAACCAGAAGGAGTTGACTATTGGTACAGAGCAACAGTCGCCCATGTTAGTAATGACCAGGTCAAGGATGTAGCTACCTCTAGTGGGGGTAAGAACAAGCTGGTCCAGGGCATTGGAATTAATGAATTCCAGGAAACATTGGGCAAGTGTATTGGTACTGAGTAGTTTTCCCAGTTAATGGGGGGGTAGTTGAAGTCGCCCAGTATGAGAGTGTTAGGCTGGACCCTAATATTCTCCAGGGTACTTAGGAACATGGAGTGTGAGTCTTGGGACATGGTTGGGACCTATAGCAAGCTACAACCTGAATCGCTGTCTTACCCAATGTTAACTGCACCTGAAGTATCCCTGATGCGCTGTGTTGGGCTACTAGTCTGGAGGTATGCACATCCTTTATGAAGATGGAAATACCATCACCTTTGGAGCTTCGGTCCAAGTTCTGGGGCCAAAAGGTGTGGAATAAAGATTATATCACCCCAGATGAGAGTCGACCCACAATCCGTGGCTTAGGAGGCCAATGTCTTATCCATTAGACCACTGAGGCCTGACTAAAAGGTACAACAAGGTTGTGTTTCAACACAATGAGGTATTGAGGAACTGCTCTGTTACTACTACTGTCTTCTCTTTTGCATCATTTATTATTTGCCTTAGATCTACCGGAATTCTTTAAGTAATTGGGGAGATAGTTGCTGCCTGGGTTTTTAAATGGCACATTGTTTTTTTTAGCTACCAGCTTTGGGAAGAGAGTTTTTTTAATGTTTTCTATTATATTGCTATTGTAAGGAAATAAAATAAATATTTATGGCATATAGAGTGAATTCCAGCTACACAAATGCTGAAAAAAAAAAAAAAAACAAACATTAGCAACTTGTTTATTAAAATAAGGCTAGGATCAAAAAAAGTCTAGTAGAAGTATGAAACTAACAAAAAAAATGAAATGGTGTTACTGATATCTGTTGGTTTGGCCTGGATCCAGAGTATTGCACTTTCAAATTAGTGGCAATGGCATACTCAGATAAAAATAAGGCTACATATTATGCTGTGGTATATAGTGGGAAGAAGAACCATCATCTGATAAACTAATAGTTCAACTTTACTAAGGTGTTTTTCAGCAAAACACCAAGTACATATGGAAAATCTAATTAAAATATGACCTAAAAATGGCACTCATTAAAAACATACATACAGCACAATTCTGTATTTATTTAACACTTAATTAAAAGGTAGACATAATTCTAGAGGTCATTCTACCTCAATCAAAAGCAATTTCAAAATTATGTGTTTTAAGGGATCTGTGAAAGCTACCTAAGCATGGACACTCCCAAAGCCACCAAAATAGTAGGCTCCATAGGTGATGGGGTTGAAGAGCAAATGTGTGGGTAGAGAAGGTATGAAAACATATCTGTTGAACCCCAGCAGACCCCCACAGCTCCATCAGGTAAATGGGACCCAAGCCATGAATGGACAAATATACCAAACACCAGGATCTTATAAATGATTCCAAAATGTACAATGCAAAGCAAGCCTAATGTGCTGCTAACATGATGCATCAGTAAGTAGCCTGGCAGCAGAGTCGACAACGTCTGTAAGCAATCAGGCTCAGTGCTGGAAAGTCTGAGATAAAGGGAAATGCAACAGTCCAGGCTAGAAGAGACCAAAGCATGAGCAGCTACTGAGAGGTTAGTTTCTGATAAAAGGTATCTAATCCCAGAAATGTTCCATAAATGAAGACATTTCACAACAGTTAGCACTGGGTCTTAGAGTGTCAGCTTGCAATCCAAAGTGACAGCTAGGTATTGAATCTTCTCAAGAGACTCAAGCTTATTACTACCATATAAGATGAAGTTAGGAAGTAAAGGTGCAGAAAAATCCCTCAAGGTAGCATGAACTAATAGACTATCAGGTTTGGATGTATTTAATTTCAGCCAATCACAAGACACCCAAGAATGGGAGTGAATGTCTTCTAGATCATAGTGAAAGAGTGCACTCTTGCCGTACCACCCTGCAGAAAGGAGAAGTAAATTTGAGTGTTGTCAGTATAAGTATGGTATGCTAATCCCTCGCCACTATACAATCTCCCAAGAGAAGCATGTAGATGATTAACAAGAATGGACCTAAGATGGAGTCTTGTAATAATCCACAAAGAAGAGTAGGATGAAGAATAATAACATCTAAAACAGTCCTTTTAAGGACAGCCAAAGAGGTGGGGCACAAACCAATCCAAGATCACAGAAGAGAGGCCACAGTACAATCATAAACACCCAAACTGCCATTGCTAATAGTATAAAATGCCACTGATGGATGAAGAAGAACCATTAAGGAATAGTATTACTGGTGCCTACCCAAGTGATGATGATTAACTATTTAAACAATAGCAGTTTACGTATTATAGAAAGTTTGGAATCTGGATTGGAATGTATCTGTGAGCTCACTGAAAGGCAAATGTGTCTCGCGCTGCTTAAAGACAACGTCCTCAATATTTTATCTTATTTATTTATTTATTTGACATTTGTTTACTGGGAAGGTCCGACTGGGACAGAGCCCATTTTCAGCAGAGGCCGAGGAAGAAACGCTCCAGATGCATGGCTTTGGAAAGGAATATCCTTTCCTAAAATGGAAGGTTAATTGGGCAAAAATGATCAAATATGTTAGGGTCTAGCAGTAGATTCTTGATAGTAGGGATAATAAATCCCTAAACC